>NC_079190.1:6257791-6557791 GCF_029499605.1 Hyla sarda
TGTATTTACACCCCACTGGCACCCCACTTTGGAACAGTGGACTGTGCAAATGAAAAATTACCACTGTTCCAAAACTCTGTCAGACACCTGTGGGGTGTTTGGGGTGTGTGTGTGGGGGGGGGGGGGGGGGGTTGGGGGGAGGAGCAGCTCTAGGTAGAGTCCTGGTTGTTCCTTTTTCCATGTAAGACTTATGGAGGACACTGAGCTCTTGGAAACTTTCAGTGCAGCAGAAATATTTTTGTCCCCTTCTCCAGATTTGTTCTCCACATAATCTCTGAGTCTCTGAGCTCTACAGACAGGTCTTTCCTCCTCATGGCTTGGTGTTTGTTCTGATATACATTTTTTATCTGTGAGACCTTATAAAGACAGTGATGAAGACTTTCTGGATACATTGTATATAGTGACTGGGGGTGAAGACTTTCTGGATACATTGTATATAGTGATCGGGGGGGGGGGGGGGGGGTGAAGACTTTCTGGGTACATTGTATATAGTGACCTGGGGGTGGGGGAGGGGGTAGTGAAGACTTTCTGGATACATTGTATATAGTGACTGGGGGTGAAGACTTTCTGGATACATTGTATATAGTGACCGGGGGTGAAGACTTTCTGGATACATTGTATATAGTGACGGGGGGGTGAAGACTTTCTGGATACATTGTATATAGTGACCTGGGGTGAAGACTTTCTGGATACATTGTATAAAGTGACCGAAGGTGAAGACTTTCTGGATACATTGTATATAGTGACCGGGGGTGAAGACTTTCTGGATACATTGTATATAGTGACCGGGGGTGAAGACTTTCTGGATACATTGTATATAGTGACGGGGGGGGGGGGTGAAGACTTTCTGGATACATTGTATATAGTGACCTGGGGTGAAGACTTTCTGGATACATTGTATAAAGTGACCGAAGGTGAAGACTTTCTGGATACATTGTATATAGTTACCGGAGGTGAAGACTTTCTGGAGACATTGTATATAGTGACCGGGGGTGAAGACTTTCTGGATACATTGTATATAGTGACCGGGGGTGAAGACTTTCTGGATACATTGTATATAGTGACCGGGGGTGAAGACTTTCTGGATACATTGTATATAGTGACCAGGGGTGAAGACTTTCTGGATACATTGTATATAGTGACCGGGGTGAAGACTTTCTGGTTACATTGTATCTAGTGACCGGGGGTGAAGACTTTCTGGATACATTGTATATAGTGACCGGGGGTGAAGACTTTCTGGATACATTGTATATAGTGACCGGGGGTGAAGACTTTCTGGATACATTGTATATAGTGACGGGGGGGGGGGGTGAAGACTTTCTGGATACATTGTATATAGTGACCTGGGGTGAAGACTTTCTGGATACATTGTATAAAGTGACCGAAGGGGAAGACTTTCTGGATACATTGTATATAGTGACCGGGGGTGAAGACTTTCTGGATACATTGTATATAGTGACCGGGGGTGAAGACTTTCTGGTTACATTATATATAGTGACCGGGGGTGAAGACTTTCTGGATACATTGTATCTAGTGACCGGGGGTGAAGACTTTCTGTATACATTGTATATAGTGACCGGGGGTGAAGACTTTCTGGATACATTGTATATAGTGACCGGGGGTGAAGACTTTCTGGATACATTGTATATAGTGATCGGGGGTGAAGACTTTCTGGATACATTGTATATAGTGACCGGGGGTGAAGACTTTCTGGATACATTGTATATAGTGACCGGGGGTGAAGACTTTCTGGATACACTGTATATAGTGACTGGGGGTGAAGACTTTCTGGATACATTGGGGGAGATTTATCAAAGGCTTTAGACTGGTTTTTCTTGTCTAAATTTGTCTCACAGAAAGTCGCAGTCTAAATATGTGCGACTTTTCTGCGACTTTTGCTGTAGAGGATTTTTAGAACATGATGCATGCAAGTCTATTTTAGACGGAAATGCATTGGAAAATGCATTGGTGCTGAATTTATCAAAAGCGACTTTTGTGCGCATCTGCCCAAAATACGCTGAAATGTCAGACCATGCTGGAGCAGGTCTAAATGCAGTTTAAGCTGTAGACCCTGAAGTCTGAGCACAGAATTTATCAAGGGCTGTGAGACCTATAGACAGGAGACGACCACATACGCTGGTCTATAAGCATGCCCAGAATAGACTAGATTAGTAAATGTCCGCCATTGTATATAGTGACCGGGGGTGAAGACTTTCTGGATACATTGTATATAGTGACCGGGGGTGAAGACTTTCTGGATACATTGTATCTTATTGCTGTTTCCTTATTTTCTCAGGAATTCCGTGCGGTTAGTGATCAGGAAAGTGCAGTATGCTCCAGAGAGGCCGGGACCCCAACCCATGGCTGAGACCACCCGACAGTTCCTGATGTCTGATAAACCGCTGCACCTGGAAGCCTCACTAGATAAAGAGGTAAAATATTCTGCATTGCAAAACTACAACTCCAGGCAGACTGGGAGTTGTAGCTTTGTAACAGCTGGAGGCACACTAAAAACACTGAAATAGACAGTGGCCCTGATTTACTAAGAGTGGAGTGTTTATTCTGGAGTGATTTCAATATCACTCATCTTTTTTTTCAGGCTAATTTCAGGCTAACTATTCTGTCGCACATTCCGTTTTTTTTGTGTCGCACTAGTCAATTGTGTCGCACAAACTCCGAGCTAAAGAAATTAGTTGTGTGAGTCAAAATGGTTTCCACTTGTTTGTTTAAAAATGTTTCCATGAATCAAAACTATTCACGTGTTTTAATTGTTCAAACATTACAACAATTCTCCTTGTTTATCAGCTTGGGGGTTAAATTGATTTAACCCCTTAAGGGCGGAGCCCATTTTCAGCTCTAGGACGCAGCCCTTTTTTGCACATCTGACCACTGTCACTTTAAACATTAATAACTCTGGAATGCTTTTAGTTATCATTCTGATTCCGAGAATGTTTTTTCGTGACATATTCTACTTTAACATAGTAGTAAATTTTTATGGTAACTTGCATCCTTTCTTGGTGAAAAATCCCCAAATTTGATGAAAAAAATGAAAATTTAGCATTTTTCTAACTTTGAAGCTCTCTGCTTGTAAGGAAAATGGATATTCAAAATAATTTTTTTTTATTTACATATACAATATGTCTACTTTATGTTTGCATCATAAAATTGCTGAGTTTTTACTTTTGGAAGACACCAGAGAGCTTAAAAGTTCAGCAGCAATTTTACAATTTTTCACAAAATTTTCAAACTCGCTATTTTTCAGGGACCAGTTCAGGTTTGAAGTGGATTTGAAGGGTCTTCATGTTAGAAATACCCCATAAATGACCCCATTATAAAAACTGCACCCCCCAAAGTATTCAAAATGACAATCAGTAAGTGTTTTAACCCTTTAGGTGTTTCACAGGAAAAGCAGCAAAGTGAAGGAGAAAATTCAAAATCTTCATTTTTTACACTTGCATCTTCTTGTAGACCCAATTTTTGAATTTTTACAAGGGGTAAAAGGAGAAAATTTATACTTGAATTTGTAGCCCAATTTCTCTCGAGTAAGCACATACCTCATATGTCTATGTAAAGTGTTCAGCGGGCGCAGTAGAGGGCTCAGAAGCGAAGGAGCGACAAGGGGATTTTGGAGAGTATGTTTTTCTGAAATGGTTTTTTGGGGGCATGTTGCATTTAGGAAGCCCCTATGGTGCCAAAACAGCAAAAAAAAAAAAAAAAAAACACATGGCATACAGTTTTGGAAACTACACCCCTTGAGGAACGTAACAAGGAATTAACTGAGCCTTAATACCCCACAGGTGTTTCACGACTTTTGCAAATGTAAAAAAATATATATATTTTTTCACTAAAATGTGTGTTTCCCCCCAAATTTCACATTTTTGCAAGGGATAATAGCAGAAAATACCCCTCAAGATGTGTAACCCCATCTTTTCTGAGCATGGAGGTACCCCATAAGTTGACCTGAAGTGCACTACGGGCGAACTGCAATGCTCAGAAGAGAAGGAGTCATATTTGGCTTTTTGAGAGCAAATTTTGCTCGGGGGCAGGTCGCATTTAGGAAGCCCCTATGGTGCCAGGACAGCAAAAAAAAAAAAAAAACACATGGCATACCATTTTGGAAACTAGACTCCTTGAGGAACGTAACAAGGGATAAAGTGAACCTTAATACCCCACAGGTGTTTCACAACTTTTGCATATGTAAAAAATAAAAATAAAATTTTTACCATAAATGCTTGGTTTAGCAAAAATTTTACATTTTTAAAAAAGGTAATAGCAGAAACTACCCCCCAAAATTTTAAGCCCAATTTCTCCCGTTTCAGAAAACACCACATATGGGGATGAAAAGTGCTCTGCTGGCGCACTACAGGTCTCAGAAGAGAAGGAGTCACATTTGGCTTTTTGGAAGCAAATTTTGCTCTGGGGCATGCCGCATTTAGGAAGCCCCTATGGTGCCAGGACAGCAAAAAACACCCACATGGCATACAATTTTGGAAACTAGACCCCTTGGGGAACGTAACAAGGGGTAAAGTGAACCTTAATACCCCACAGGTGTTTCACGACTTTTGCATATGTAAAAAAATTTTTTTTTTTTTACACTAAAATGCTTGTTTTCCCCCACATTTTACATTTTTACAAGGGATAATAGCAGAAAATACCCCCCAAAATGTGTAACCCCATCTCTTTTGAGTATGGAAATACCCCATAAGTGGACGTGAAGTGCACTGGGGGTGAACTACAATGCTCAGAAGAGAAGGAGCATCATTGAGCTTTTGGAGAGAGAATTTGGCCATGTGCATTTACAAAGCCCCCTGTGGTGCCAGAACAGTGGACCCCCCACATATGACCCCATTTTTAAAACTACACCCCTCACGGAATGTAATAAAGGGTGCAGTGAGAATTTACACCCCACTGGCATTTGACGGATCTTTGGAACAGTGGGCTGTGCAAATTAAAAATGTTATTTTTCATTTTCACAGACCCCTGTTTCAAAGATCTGTCAGACACCTGTGGGGTGTAAATGCTCACTGCACCCCTTATTACATTCCGTGAGTTGTGTCGTTTCCAAAATGGGGTCACATGTGGGTATTTATTTTTTTGCGTTTATGTCAGAACCGCTGTAAAATCAGCCACCCCTGTGCAAATCACCAATTTAGACCTCAAATGTACATGGTGCACTCTCCCCTCTGAGCCTTGTTGTACGCCCGCAGAGCACTTTGCGCCCACATATGGTATCTCCGTACTCAGGAGAAATACACCAGTATGTTAGTGTACAAAAATGTTTTTTTTTTTACACCAACATGCTGGTGTAGACCCCAACTTTACCTTTTCATAAGGGGTGAAAGGAGAAAAAGCCCCCAAAATTTTTTAGGCAATTTCTCCCGAGTACGGCGATAACCCATATGTGGCCCTAAACTGTTGCCTTGAAATACGACAGGGCTCCGAAGTGAGAGCGCCATGTGCATTTGAGGCCTAAATTAGGGATTTGCATAGGGGTGGACATAGGGGTATTCTAAGCCAGTGATTCCCAAACAGGGTGCCTCCTGCTGTTGCAAAACTCCCAGCATGCTTGGACAGTCAATGGCTGTCCGTAAATGCTGGGAGTTTTTGTTTTGCAACAGCTGGAGGCTCCGTTTTGGAAACCCTGCCGTAGGATAAGTTTTTCATTTTTATTGGGGGGGGGGGGGGGGAGGAGGGGGGGCAGTGTGCGTCTGTATATGTTGCGTTTTACTCTTTATTTTATGTTAGTGTAGTGTAGTGTTTTTAGGTTACATTCACACTGACGGCGGATTACACTGAGTCTCCCGCTAGGAGTTTGAGCTGCGGCGGAAAATTTGCCGCAGCTCAAACTTGAAGCGGGGAACTGACTGTAATCCGCCGCCAGTGTGAATGTAACCTGTACATTCACATGGGAGGGGGGGGGCAAAACTACAACTCCCAGCATGCACTGACAGAACGTGCATGCTGGGAGTTGTATTTTTGCAACAACTGGAGGCACACTGGTTGGAAAATACTGAGTTAGGTAATAGAACCTATTACCTAACTCTGTATTTCCCAACCAGTGTGCCTCCAGCTGTTGCAGAACTACAACTCTCAGCATGTACTGATCGCCGAAGGAAATGCTGGGAGATGTAGTTATGCAACAGCTGGAGGCACGCAAGTACAACTCCCAGCATGCCGAGACAGCCTTTTGCTGTTCCTGAATGCTGGGAGTTGTAGTTTTGCAAGATTTAGAGGGGTTCAGGCTGCAGATCACTGACAGTGGTCTCTAAACTGTAGCCTCCAGATGTTGCAAAACTACAAATCTCAGCATGCTAAGACAGAAAACTGCTGTCTGGGCATGCTGGGAGTTGTAGTTTTGTAACATCTGGAGAGCTACAGTTTAGAGACCACTGTCAGTGATCTCTAGCCTGAACCCCATCTTGCAAAACTACAAATCCCAGCATGCCAACACAGCAAACAGCTGTCAAGGCATGGTGGGAGTTGTAGTTTTGCAACATCTGGAGGGCCACAGTTTAGAGACCACTCTCCAAACTGTCGCCCTGCAGATGTTGCTAGGCAACAGACTCCCGGACACGCCACCGCCATACTCACCTCCACCGCCGCCATGATCACAGCCTCCGCCGTCATCTGGAGCTCCGCCGCCGCTGCTACTACACGGTTCCCCCCGCTGTGCCCAGACACCGAACTTTAACCCCCCCGCCCCCAGTCTGCTATTGGTCGGTCGCTCCGCCGATTAATAGCAGGGATAGGAGTGGGTGGCACCCCTGCCACCTCACTCCTATCTCTTCAGGGGGATCGAGGGTGTCTTGGACACCCCCGATCCCCCTTATTTTATGGCGGTGCCGCCGTTGATGGGCAGGGGGAGAGCACTCCCCTTGCAAACACCATAGATGCGTGATCAGAACTGATCACGGCATCTATGGGGTTAATGCTGCCCGGACCGGCGCGATCGCGGCCCCAGCAGCTGCGGTGGGACTCCGGCTGTGATTGACAGCTGAGTCCCGCCGGCGATCTCCTGCGCTGCCCGCGGCAGAGCAGGAGATCGCTTGGACTTATGCATACGTCCAATAGGGGGAAGGGGTTAAACCTAATATTGCAAATGTGTTAAAAAGAAAATAAATATATAAACATTAACTATCACAAAATCATTCAATATTTTCATAAAAGTGTTTAACTGTACGAAATGTTTTCAGGTTATAAAACAAGTTACTTTCACACAAAACACAATGGTGAACAGTCCCGTGTTAGAAATCGCTCCATTTTGTTGAATTTTACTCGTCCTCTTGGCTGTCGGTTATTGTGTGAGACAAACTGACACTTTTTCTAGAGTGATTTTGAAAGTACTCCGAGTATTTTTTGTTTTTTGTCGGGAACACGACCATTTTTGCATAAAACACGCCCATTTCAGAGTGAAAATAAAAAACACTCCCAGTGGTTTCTAAAGTGTCGTTTGTGCAGCGTAAAATTTGGTCGCAGAAATAGTTGCACAGATGTTGCGACAAAAATTTAGGCGCAATAACCCAGAAAAAGGGTTGGACTTTAGTAAATCAGGGCCAGTATGTAATTGCCAGTCTCTGGCTCCATCTACAGGTCATACTGATAATTGCACCTATTATTCATAACATCTATTGATTTTGCAGGAGGCTTGTTGATACATTTTGTTACTGTTGTTGATGCATTTTGTTACTGTTGTTGATGCATTTTGTTACTGTTTTTGATATATTTTGTTACTGTTGTTGATACATTTTGTTAATGTTGTTGATGCATTTTGTTACTGTTGTTCATGCATTTTGTTACTGTTGTTGATGCATTTTGTTACTGTTGTTGATATATTTTGTTACTGTTGTTGATGCATTTTGTTACTGTTTTTGATATATTTTGTTACTGTTGTTGATACATTTTGTTAATGTTGTTGATGCATTTTGTTACTGTTGTTCATGCATTTTGTTACTGTTGTTGATGCATTTTGTTACTGTTGTTGATATATTTTGTTACTGTTGTTGATATATTTTGTTACTGTTGTTGATATATTTTGTTACTGTTGTTGATGCATTTTTGTTACTGTTGTTGATATATTTTGTTACTGTTATTGATAAATTTTGTTACTGTTGTTGATATATTTTGTTACTGTTGTTGTGTTTGTGCAGATTTACTACCACGGGGAGCCCATCAATGTCAATGTCCACGTCACAAACAACACAAATAAGACCGTCAAGAAGATTAAAATCTCAGGTACGTGGCTGTATTCCTACACACTGCATACATGAAGACCCTGCAGGAGATTGCCCCCCCCCCCGTTTTATGTCAAGGCATGCTGAGAGTTATAGCTGTGCAACATTTGTAAAAAATTGTAAGATTGCAATTTTGCAACAATTTAGGTAGGAGATAATTTCCATAATTAATAAGGAACTGGCAACATTCAAATTTTTTATTTTTTATTTAGGGGGACGATGGGAGTTGTAGTTATGTCAGGGCATTCTGGGAGCTTTCATTTTGCTAAATTGTCAGAACATGGTGAGAATTGTAGTTTTACATTCCGGGAGTTGTAGTTTTGCAACATCTTAAATGGGCACTGTCAGATCAAAAAACCTTTTATTCCTTGTTAAAGGGGTTATCCAGGAAAAAACTTTTTTTTATATATCAACTGGCTCCAGAACGTTAAACAGATTTGTAAATTACTTCTATTAAAAAATCGCAATACTTCCAATACTTATGAGCTTCTGAAGTTGAGTTGTTTTTTTCTGTCTAGGTGCACTCTGATGACACGTGTCTCGGGAACCGCCCAGTTTAGAACTAAATCCCCATAGTAAACCTCTTCTTCTCTGTGCAGTTCCCGAGACAAGCAGAGATGTCAGCATAGAGCACTGTGGTCAGACAGAAAACAACAACTCAACTTCAGCAGCTGATAATTATTGAAAGGATTAAGATTTTTTTAATAGAAGTAATTTACAAATCTGTTTAACTTTCTGGAGCCAGTTGATATAAATAAATAAAAGTTTTTTTTTTTACTGGAATACCCCTTTAAGGATTGAAATTAAAGACCCTTTGTAATATGCTACTTTAAAGTGAAAATGACCCTCTGAAAATCCCACCACTAGGGGTCTCCGTACATACTGGGACACTAACCAGTCCTGGAGCAGCATCAACTTGTCCATGAGTCATGGACAAGAGATGACTCATGGACAAGGGTACATGAGCAAAATTACAACCACCAGCATGTCCTCACTGTCAGAACAGGCTGGGAGTTGTAGTTTTGCTAATTCTAAGGGAGATTTAAGCAGGTAGAGTCTGGCTGCAGGGAGGAAGCTGAGGCAGGCACGTGAGGCCACGCCCCTTTATTTTGTGGGATCTGACAAAGTTTGACGTTTTGTACAGCATTGTCAGGGCACGATGAGAGTTGTAGTTTGTAACAAGTGCCACAGTTTGGGGAACACTGCCATAGGGCTTAGATACATTTTACATCACATATTCTGCGTACTACATTCGTTAACAGTGGAGAATGGTGCACATGCGCAGAGAGAACATTTCCCACATCCATGAGTTAGAAAGTTAAAACAGTTGCTTTTCGTTACAGTGCGCCAGTACGCCGACATCTGTCTCTTCAACACGGCGCAGTACAAGTGCCCGGTGGCGGTGGAGGAGGCTGAGTGAGTAGAGATCATCACATCCTGAGCTGTAGTGTCCATCCAGATTGTTTTATAGTTATTAGATCACAACTTTTACTCCAGTCACATCCGGAGCTGTAGTGTCTGCTTCTTCCATCCAACTTGTCTCCCAGTTATTAGATCACTACTTTTCCACTTTCCTTTTTACCAACGTATTTAAAAAAAAATTTGGGCCAAAAATTGGAAATGGCATTTTTTTTCTCCTTTTGGCATATATATATCTATATATATATATATATATATATATATATATATATATATATATATAGCAATCCAAGGGAAGCAGCACCCCAAAAAAAACAGGTAGTATGGTGCACGCAGAACCGAACCCCGGTCAATGGTCCATATGTAGATAAATTAGTAGAAATCCGCAGCACACAAAATGATGAAAGTGCAAAAAAATAAAATTTATTCCATATCTTGGTGAAAGTTACAGCGACGTTTCAACCAGCTCTCCTGGTCTTTCTCAAGCATAACACAAGTGAATAAAGCCATCATTCTTATAGGCCACACAATTACAGATACAATTAATACAAAAGTGTACAAAATCATAGTATAACAAAGTATATATCACTCCAAACTAAACAGATAGTGCACAGTGTATAAATATAAATATATCAAAACGTTTCCACAGAATCATATATACGTGCAATCCCAAAATTATTAAGTAATCCCTCAGGACCCTATTAGGGATTACTTAATAATTTTGGGATTGCACATATATATGATTCTGTGGAAACTTTTTGATATATTTATATTTATACACTGTGCACTATCTGTTTAGTTTGGAGTGATATATACTTTGTTATACTATGATTTTGTACACTTTTGTATTAATTGTATCTGTAATTGTGTGGCCTATAAGAATGATGGCTTTATTCACTTGTGTTATGCTTGAGAAAGACCAGGAGAGCTGGTTGAAACGTCGCTGTAACTTTCACCAAGATATGGAATAAATTTTATTTTTTTGCACTTTCATCATTTTGTGTGCTGCAGATTTCTACTAATTTATATATATATATATATATATATATATATATATATATATATATATTTATATATTTTTTTTTTCCCATATCCATATACACCTGATATATATGGGGAAAAAAATAAATAATATATATATATATATATATATATATATATAAATTTTTTTCTTTATATACTTGTTTATACATATATATATATATATATATATATATATATATATATATATATATATATAAAACCAAAGAATAAGTTGGCCAGCACTATTAATTCCAAACTATTGTAAAAACCTGGCTTGCAGGTGCAGGCTGCTGGGCTAAATATACAGCAACAGGAGAATACAGCAGCACACTGCCAGCACAGAGATATAGATAAAACATGAGTATATAGATAAGACATGAGTATATAGATAGAACATGAAAAGCTATACAGCTGTAATGCAATAAATTAAGATATGAAACTATGAAATTATGAGGTACTTAGCTTGCAAATTTGGCACCAAATAGCGTGGACCGTCCCACCACGGTAAGGTGACCTCATTCTGGGACGGACCCTACACTATGAATATGCCTCTGTGTGAACAGTACAGCAGGCACTGCAGGATCTGAAACATCCAAGACACCTTATATACACCTAATAGAGATGGGTGGGGTGCAGGAGCCAACATGGAGGTAGCCACTCCCCCGTATATATATACATATATATATATATATATATATATATTTTTTTTTTTTTTTTTTTTTTTTTTTTTTTTTTCAATTTTCCTAAAATTTTTTTATAAGTTTGAATACTTTTTTTTTTTTTTAGCCAATCCCAAGGAGTCTTTTATGAGCAAGTATCCAATTGTTTATATTGGTCAATGGGATGCATATGCATTACATTGATCTTTTAGATCAGTGCTCTATTAGTACAGCCTGATCAGAGTGATTTCCAATGTCGGTTATTTTTGGCAGGTGTCAGCTGCAGATAGCAGCCGACACTTCCTGGGTATGGCAGGTGTCAGCTGCAAAGAGCAGCTGGCACCTGCTGTAAATGTATGTCCTGAGTCGGGAAGAGGTTTGTTTCATGTTACCTGCGTGCAGTGCATTGTGGGAGCTTGAACCTGGCTGCACAATATAGATCTGTGTTTAACAATCAGCGTGCCTCCAGCTGTTTCAAAACTACAACACCCAGCATGCCCGGACAGCCGTTGGCTGTCCGGGCATGCTGGGAGTTGTAGTTTTGCAAAAGCTGGAGGAACACTGCCTGGGGAAACACTTGCATAGGTAAAATGCAGGGATCAGAATTAATTGCAATTGCAGCTTTGGGTGTGACTGCAGTAAATGCTGAGATTTCAGTGAAAGAAAAAAGATTCTCAACATGCTGCGATTTAGAAAAGCTGCACAAAAAAAATGCAAAAAAAACAAAAAAAAAAAAACGCTAAAGAGGTGTAAAAACAACAATAAAAAAAGCGTCAAATACAAAAATTAATCACTATTGATCACTAATCACTATTGACTTGCAGCTAACATCTGTCTGCAGTGTTTTTTCACACATAAAAAAAACCCCAATAAACGCTGTTTGGGTGTTTTTGTCACCATTTTTCGGAAAAATAACAAAACAAATGGAAACTAAGCCTTACTCCAGTAACATCTAGAGCTGTATTTAAAGGGGAAATTTGGTACATAGGTTCTTAACCTTTATCCACAGTGTCTGATGGCGGGGGGTCCGACCTATCCACAGTGTCTGATGGCGGGGGGTCCGACCTATCCACAGTGTCTGATGGTGGGGGTCCTACCTATCCACAGTGTCTAATGGCGGGGGGTCCGACCTATCCACAGTGTCTGATGGCGGGGGGTCCGACCTATCCACAGTGTCTGATGGCGGGGGGTCCGACCTATCCACAGTGTCTTATGGCGGGGGGTCTGACCTATCCACAGTGTCTGATGGCGGGGGATCCGACCTATCCACAATGTCTGATGGCGGGGGGTCTGACCTATCCACAGTGTCTGATGGTGGGGGTCCGACCTATCCACAGTGTCTGATGGCGGGGGGTCCATCCTATCCACAGTGTCTGATGGCGGGGGGTCCATCCTATCCACAGTGTCTGATGGCGGGGGTCCGACCTATCCACAGTGTCTGATGGCGGGAGGTCTGACCTATCCACAGTGTCTGATGGCGGGGGATCCGACCTATCCACAGTGTCTGATGGCGGGGGTCCGACCTATCCACAGTGTCTGATGGCGGGGGGTCCCACCTATCCACAGTGTCTGATGGCGGGGGGGGTCCAACCTATCCACAGTGTCTGATGGCGTGGGGTCCGACCTATCCACAGTGTCTGATGGTGGGGGGTCCGACCTATCCACATTGTCTGATGGCGGAGGGGTCCGACCTATCCATAGTATCTGATGGCGGGGGGTCCATCCTATCCACAGTGTCTGATGGTGGGGGGTCCGACCTATCCACAGTGTCTGATGGCGGGGGGTCCGACCTATCCACAGTGTCTGATGGTGGGGGATCCGACCTATCCACAGTGTCTGATGGCGGGGGTCCGACCTATCCACAGTGTCTGAAGGCGGGGGGTCCGACCTATCCACAGTATCTGATGGCGGGGGGGGGGGGTCCTACCTATCCAGAGTGTCTTATGGCGGGGGGTCTGACCTATCCGCCGTGTCTGATGGTGGGGGTCCGACCTATCCACAGTGTCTGATGGCGGGGGGTCCGACCTATCCACAGTGTCTGATGGCGGGGGGTCCGACCTATCCACAGTGTCTGATGGCGGGGGGTCCAACCTATCCACAGTGTCTGATGGCGGGGGGTCCGGCCTATCCACAGTGTCTGATGGTGGGGATCCGACCTATCCACATTGTCTGATGGCGGAGGGGTCCGACCTATCCATAGTGTCTGATGGCGGGGGGGTCCAACCTATCCACAGTGTCTGATGGTGGGGGGTCCGACCTATCCACAGTGTCTGATGGTGGGGGGTCCGACATATCCACAGTGTCTGATGGCGGGGGGGGGGGGGGGGGTAGGGGGGGTCTGACCTATCCACAGTGTCTGATGGCAGGAGAGGGGGGGGGGGGTCTGACCGCTGGGGCCCTTCTATCTCCTGCCCAGCACCCCGACTCCCTCCATCCACAGAGCAAGCTCCACTTTGCATGTGGATTACTGTTGACCACGATAGCCGGTGGTCATCCCGCCTCTCCATGTATCTCTATGGGAGAGCCGTAGACACTCTGGCTCTCCCATAGAGATACATAGAGGAGCATGATAACCGGCGTTACCCATGGTGCTGGGCAGGAGATAGCGGGGGCCCCAGTGGTCGGACACACCGCCACCAGACACTTATCCCATATCCTGCAGATAGGGTATAATAACATATGTATCGGAGATCCCTTTTCACTCCTTCCTGACCCCCCCCAAATAAAAAAATCTGGCTTATGTGTTCTTCCTGCCATAACCAGCAGGTGTCAGCTGCTATCTGCAGCTGACACCCCCAGATACCGTTTGTGGCGAGTTTTATTAGGGCTTATTTTTCTGCAGGACAAGTTGTACTTTTTACTGGCGCCATTTATTTTTTTTACATAAAATGTGTTACAAAGCCAGAAAAAAAAAATGTCATTGCGCAAATTTGTGAGTCAAGCAAATGAAAACCGACATTCTATATTTATTCTACGGGTCAGTACAGTTTCAATGCCAAATTATTTGTGGATTATTTTATTTTTGGATTATTTTAGTGTTTAGTTTTACTATAACAAAAAAAAAAAAAAAACACCTTAAAGGGGTACTCCACTGCCCCAGCGTTCGGAACATTTTGTTTCAAACGCTTGGAGCAGGCAGCGGGGGTCGGGATGTCACAGCCATGCCCCTTGTGACGTCACATCGTACCCCCTCAATGCAAGTCTATGGGAGGGGGCGTGACGGCCGTCACGCCCCCTCCCATAGACTTGCATTGAGGTTGGCGCATTGTGACATCACAAGGGGTGTGGCCATGACATCCCGACCCCCTGCTGCCTGCACCCAGGGTTCTAAACAAACGCTGGGTGCTGCACAGAGATCGCGGGAGTCCCAGCTGCGGGATCCCCGCGATCAGACATCTTATCCCCTATCAAGATGTCTAAGGGCGGAGTACCCTTTAAATAAACACCTGTGCATCGCCATGCGCCATGTTCTGACCCCTATAACTTTTTACGTTTTCCACCTATAGAGCTGGGCTCATTTTTGTCACAGCAAGTTGTAGGTTTTACCGCTAACACTTTTGTGCAATTTAAACTTTTTTGCCACTTTTTTTTAAATATTTTTACTTTATAGAAAAAAAAATAAAAAATAAAAAAAAGTCCAGAAAAGGCAATATAAAACAGCAATTCTGGTGTTCGAATTTTTTCATTCACGCCGTTGACTGTGCAGGACAGGAATGTTATAATTTCATAGTTTAGACAATTTCATGCACAGCGATAGCAAATATGCTTTTTCATTTGTTTACAATATTTATTTCAAGTTTTTATTGGATTATTAAAATATTTTTTCAAACTTTTTTTCAAACTTTTTTTAAACACTTTTTTACCCCCCAAAGGTGCCTGATAATTTAAGAATTCTGACAATTACACATTCAGTGGTACCAAATATGTTTATTAGTTTTCTTTATTTATTAGTTTTTTTTTATTATACATTTTTTAATTGGGATGTAATTTTTTATACTTTTACTTTAACAATTTTTTACCCCCCAAAGGTGCCTGATAATTTAATAATTCTGATAGTTCCACGTTCAATGATATAAAATATCTTCATTAGTTTTTTTAATAGTTCTTTTATTAATTATTTTTTGTTTTATTTTTATATATATTTTTATATATAATATTTTTTTTAAACTTTTTTCTTTTAATACTTTTTTTTTTTTTTTTTAGCCAATCCCAGGGGTCTTTTATGAGCAAGCATCCAATTGTTTTTATGGGTCAATGGGCTGCATATGCATTACATTGATCTATTAGCTCAGTGCTCTATTAATAAAGCCTGATTAGCTTGACCTCCAATGCTGTTTTTTTTGGGCAGGTTTCAGCTACAGGTAGCAGCCGCCACTTTCTGGGTATGGCAGGTGTCAGCTGCAGATAGCAGCCGTCACTTTCTGGGTATGGCAGGTGTCAGCTGCAGATAGCAGCCGTCACTTTCTGGGTATGGCAGGTGTCAGCTGCAGATAGCAGCCAGGACACTTTCTGGGTATGGCAGGTGTCAGCTGCAGATAGCAGCCGGCACTTTCTGGGTATGGCAGGTGTCAGCTGCAGATAGCAGCAGTCACTTTCTGGGTATGGCAGGTGTCAGCTGCAGATAGCAGCCAGGACACTTTCTGGGTATGGCAGAGTCAGCTGCAGATAGCAGCCGGCACTTTCTGGGTATGGCAGGTGTCAGCTGCAGATAGCAGCCAGCACTTTCTGGGTATGGCAGGTGTCAGCTGCAGATAGCAGCCGGCACTTTCTGGGTAGGGCAGGTGTCAGCTGCAGATAGCAGCCAGCACTTTCTGGGTATGGCAGGTGTCAGCTGCAGATAGCAGCCGGCACTTTCTGGGTATGGCAGGTGTCAGCTGCAGATAGCAGCCGGCACTTTCTGGGTATGGCAGGTGTCAGCTGCAGATAGCAGCCAGCACTTTCTGGGTCTGGCAGGTGTCAGCTGCAGATAGCAGCCGGACCTTCCTGGGTATGGCAGGTGTCAGCTGCAGATAGCAGCCAGCACTTTCTAGGTATGGCAGGTGTCAGCTGCAGATAGCAGCCAGCACTTTCTAGGTATGGCAGGTGTCAGCTGCACATAGCAGCCAGCACTTTCTGGATATGGCAGGTGTCAGCTGCAGATAGCAGCCAGCACTTTCTGGGTATGGCAGGTGTCAGCTGCAGATAGCAGCCAGCACTTTCTGGGTATGGCAGGTGTCAGCTGCAGATAGCAGCCGGCACTTTCTGGGTAGGGCAGGTGTCAGCTGCAGATAGCAGCCAGCACTTTCTGGGTAGGGCAGGTGTCAGCTGCAGATAGCAGCCAGCACTTTCTGGGTATGGCAGGTGTCAGCTGCAGATAGCAGCCAGCACTTTCTAGGTATGGCAGGTGTCAGCTGCACATAGCAGCCAGCACTTTCTGGATATGGCAGGTGTCAGCTGCAGATAGCAGCCGGCACTTTCTGGGTATGGCAGGTGTCAGCTGCAGATAGCAGCCAGCACTTTCTGGGTATGGCAGGTGTCAGCTGCAGATAGCAGCCGGGCCTTCCTGGGTATGGCAGGTGTCAGCTGCAGATAGCAGCTGGCACCTTCTGGGTGTGACTGCAGTATAACACGTGATATTAATCTGCATCGGGACATTACTCCATAGATGTGACCTTCTCCTTGTTTCCGTGTCGTTCCAGCAATGACGTTGTGGCGCCCAGCTCCACATTTTGCAAGGTCTACACGTTGACTCCCTACTTGGCCAACAACCGGGAGAAGCGAGGCCTGGCGCTGGATGGGAAACTGAAGCATGAAGACACCAACCTGGCATCTAGTACTCTGTGAGACACGGCCTGGTCCCCTCTCCACTTAATTCTTCTCATGTGGCCAAAACCTCAAATACATGTCCCTCCATGTCCTTTATAGAAAGATAATATAACATCTAATATAAGAGGCCGACATAGTGTCGGAGGGGATATTATAGAAACTGTTATATACATAAAGGGAATCAACATGATAAAGGAGGAGAGGAGATTTATATAGGAGAAAAACTACCACAAGAGGATGTAGTGTTATATAGAGGACATGGTGTTATATAGAAGACATAGTGTTATATATAGAGGACATAGGGTTATATAGAGGACATAGTGTTATATAGAGTACATAGTGTTAAATATAGAGGGCATAGTGTTATATATAGAGGACATAGTGTTATATAGAGGACACAGTGTTATATATAGAGGACGTAGTGTTATATATAGAGGACATAGTGTTATATATAGAGGACATAGGGTTATATAGAGGACATAGTGTTATATAGAGGGGAACATTTCTGCAGTAATATGAGGAAGTATTACTTTACTGAGAGAGTAGTGGATGCATGGAATAGCCTTCCTGCAGAAGTGGTAGCTGCCAATACAGTGAATGGGGTTTAGGCATGCATGGGATAATCATAAGGCTATCCTTCATATAAGATAGGGATAGGTATAAGGCTATCCTTCATATAAGATAGAGATAGGCATAAGGCTCCTTCATATAAGATAGGGATAGGTATAAGGCTATCCTTCATATAAGATAGGGATAGGTATAAGGCTATCCTTCATATAAGATAGGGATAGGTATAAGGCTATCCTTCATATAAGATAGGGATAGGTATAAGGCTCCTTCATATAAGATAGGGATAGGCATAAGGCTCCTTTATATAAGATAGGGATAGGTATAAGGCTATCCTTCATATAAGATAGGGATAGGTATAAGGCTATCCTTCATATAAGATAGGGATAGGTATAAGGCTATCATTCATATAAGATAGGGATAAGCATAAGGCTCCTTCATATAAGATAGAGATAGGTATAAGGCTATCATTCATATAAGATAGGGATAGGTATAAGGCTATCCTTCATATAAGATAGGGCCAGGGACTATTGGGCAGACTAGATGGGCCAAATGGTTCTTATCTGCCGACACATTCTATGTTTCTATACAATATCTAAGGAGAGTCCCAAGACATTCTAACATTACAGCCTCTACTCCTGTGCAGTGAATGGATTCGATGGCGTTTGGCTGAAGAATGAGTCTATCCTCAGGTCATTTTCATTCCTGAGATGTTTCCAAGCCTTCTTCTACCTCAGAATCTGCTCTAACTTCTTCAGGGGCCAACATGAAGGTGTTTTCTCTTATATGATAGGGCCACACTCTTACAGCCATGTGTACTCACCTGAGCCCTCTAGTCATGAGCACAGGAGGATTGCTGGGATGAATTTCGGACAGTTATTGGGTTGGGGGATCATTGACCATCTTCTTTAATCGTTGTTTTTTCCCATTTATAGGTTGAGAGATGGAGCCAACAAGGAGATCCTTGGAATAATTGTCTCATACAAGGTCAAAGTGAAGCTGGTCGTGTCACGAGGAGGGTAAGTCTTCAATAGACAGTCACTTTTATTCCTATTTATACTCTCTTGAAAGAATTTGACTAAACACGTAAAATGTTTGGATGGAGACTTGTACTTTGTTACTATAAAACATGTGGGGTTGTATGAGAACGGCCTGGAGACCTGGATGAACCGGACCCCTCCCCAGTCATTCTCACAGCATTAAATGGGTACTCCGTCCATAGACATCTTATCCCCTATCTTTTTCTAGAACCCCTTCACCCCGAACCTTAGATTACTGCACAATGCAGTTTCTGGTCTAATGCCCTGCCCAGTTATATGGGACATCCGCCTCCCAACCTACAGCTTTTGAACCCATCATCATATCCTAAAATGAATACAGACCACAGACCATACCTTCTAAATGTGTACAGAGCACAGATCAGACCATTAAACAAAGATATAGGGGGAGATTTATCAAAACCTGTCCAGAGGAAAAGTTGCTCTCTTGCCCATAACAACCAATCAGATCGCTTCTTTCATTTTTTTAGAGGCCTTATCAAAAATGAAAGAAGCGATCTGATTGGTTGCTGCGGTCAACGCAATAACTTTTCCTCTGGACAGGTTTTGATAAATCTCCCCCATAGACCTCCATTTAGAGCTCTTAAACGAAAAGAGACCACAACTGCCTGAATTATTACAGACTACTCACCAGAACCCTAAAAAAGCACAAACTACAGACCAAGCTCACACATTAAAGATTTAGGCCACAGACCAGACCCCATAAACTAATAAAGATCGAAGACCAGACACCAAGACAAATCCATATCCCTAAAAATAGAGACACCAGACCCCAAACATATACGACCCCAAACATAGATGACTGACCAGACTCCTAAACTAATAAAGATTACAGACCAGACCTCATAAACTAATAAATATCACAGACCAGACCTCTAAACTAATAGAGATCACAGACCAGACCTCATCAACTAGAAAAGATTACAGACCAGACCTCATCAACTAGAAAAGATTACAGACCAGACTCCTAAACTATTAAAGATCACAGACCAGGCCTCATAAACTAATAAAGATCACAGACCAGACCTCTAAACTAATAAAGATCACATACCAGACCTCTAAACTAATAAAGATCACATACCAGACCCCTAAAAAATACAGACACCAGACCTGAAACAAAAGAAGACTACAGATCCAAAATCAAATTCAGATCCCAGACCCCCTTAACTAATACAGACCCCAGACCAGATTCCTAAAGAAATACAGACCACAGACCAGACCCCTAAATAGCTCCAAAAAAGGTCAAGAACCCAAACTAATACAGACCACAGATCAGACCCATTAAGCATTACAGACCACAGACCAGACCCCTAAACACATAAAATAGCTCCAAGAAAGGTCAAGAACCCAAACTAATACAGACCACAGATCAGACCCATAAAGCATTACAGACCACAGACCCCCTAAACTAAAACAGACATCAGAACAGGCTCGTAAACAAATTCAGATCCCAGACCAGACTTCCCCAAACCAAAACAGACTCCAGACCAGAAATTTTAAACCAATAACAAAGAACAGGCCCCTAGAGAATTACAGTTCACAGACCAGGCCCCTAAATAGAGACCCCAGAGACCAAGCCCATAAAGAAACACAGACAAAGTCCCTAAAGAAACAAACCACAGACAAAGCCCCTAAAAAATACAGACCCTAGACCAGACCTCAAAACCTCACCCATCAAAAAGCAATAAAGGCAAGTCTGTGCAGAATCTAGAGGCAGTCTAGTGTGCTCATGGTAGAACCCCCAGTGGTAGATCCCAGACTAGACCCCTAAACTAATCCAGACCCCAGACCAGACCCTTAAACTAATCCAGACGCCAGACCAGACCCCTACACTAATTCAGACCCCAGACCAGACCCTTAAACTAATACAGACCCCAGACCATATCCCTAACAAGACCCCTAAACTGACACACCCCAGATCAGAAACCTAAACTAATAAAGATCACAGACCAGATCCCTAAACAAATACAGACCACAGACCAGACCCCTAAACTAATACAGATCCCAGACCAGACCCCTAAACTAATACAGACCCCAGACCAGACCCGACCATTAAACTAATACAGATCCCAGACCAGACCCCCTAAACTGATACAAACCCCAGACCAGACCCCTAAACTAATACAGACCCCAGACCAGACCCGACCATTAAACTAATACAGATCACAGACCACACCCGACCATTAAACTAATACAGATCACAGACCAGAACCCTAAACAAATACAGACCACAGACCCGACCCCTAAACTAATACAGATCCCAGACCAGACCCCCTTAACTGATACAAACCCCAGACCAGACCCCTAAACTAATACAGACCCCAGACCAGACCCGACCATTAAACTAATACAGATCCCAGACCAGACCCCGTAAACTGATACAAACCCCAGACCAGACCCCTAAACTAATACAGACTCCAGACCAGACCCGACCATTAAACTAATACAGATCCCAGACCAGACCCCCTAAACTGATACAAACCCCAGACCAGACCCCTAAACTAATACAGACACCAGACCCGACCATTAAACTAATACAGATCACAGACCAGACCCCCTAAACTGATACAGACCCCTAAACTGATACAAACCCCAGACCAGACCCCTAAACTAATACAGACCCCAGACCAGACCATTTAACTAATACAGATCACAGACCAGACCCGACCATTAAACTAATACAGATCACAGACCAGAACCCTAAACAAATACAGACCCCAGACCAGACCCCCTAAACCGGCACAGACATGATAAAAAAGTTCCAAGCCACCAATAATAAAATCCATAAGGAAACTCAAAGCCAGTCCTCTAACTTCCACTGTGCCGCATCCAGGGAGGGGAGATGCAGTGTAAAGCATTTAGTCTCATTCTTTTGTTCTGATCCTTTTATTGTCACCGCATACGTTGCTTCAGAGAGTCACCACGGTCACAGCTGGTGACTCAGAACGCGATGTGCTGCGGGCTCGGCTCTTCCTTTATTTTGCCGCTATTTATAGCATCACGTCGAGCTGACTAAATTCTGCAGAATGCTCTCGATCTGAACGAAAAAGCCGAGATAATTTTTTTTTCTGTTGAAAGGAGATGGAATAACATTTTTATTTTAACTATTTTTTACTTTTTTATTTTTTTGTCCATAATAGTCCCTCTCTTTCCTCGAGTCCAACTATGAGGATTTAGTGTCATACTACTGATGACCACTAGGAGTTCCCTAAATACAAATCTTTGTCATTTGTATACTATACTGAGCAGGAATCCTATATACCATCCAGTATGTGCCTGTGATATTGCATTATATATATTTGGGATATTTGTAGTGTTTGTTTCCCATCATAATTAGAGATGAGCGAACTTACAGTAAATTCGATTTGTCACGAACTTCTCTGCTCGGCAGTTGATGACTTTTCCTGCATAAATTAGTTCAGCCTTCAGGTGCTCCGGTGGGCTGGAAAAGGTGGATACATTGCTAGGAAAGAGTCTCCTAGGACTGTATCCACCTTTTCCAGCCCATCGGAGCACCTGAAAGCTGAACTAATTTATGCAGGAAAAGTCATCAACTGCCGAGCCGAGAAGTTCGTGACGAATCAAATTTACTGTAAGTTCGCTCATCTCTAGTCATAATCATGGAGATCTGTAATTCCTTCGCTTTATTTACTCCAGTAACAACCAAAGCTGCATTCACAATGCTGCTTATAGCTTCTAGGCAAGTGCTTCCTAACCAGGGTGCCTTCAGCTGTTGCAAAACTACGACTCCCAGCATGCCCGGACAGCCAACGGCTGTCCGGGCATGCTGGGAGTTGCAGTTTGGCAACATCTGGAAGCAACCACGGTTTGGGAACAGTAGTAAAAAAAAAAAAAATTGTAATAAAAAGTAGTAGAACTATGAATGCAGCTCTGGAGGTGACTAGTGTATAACACTATATAAGAATAGAGCATGTCCTGTATAGACAGTGAACCAAAAGAGGTAATAGGAAAATGTGTATTGTGCAGCCTGAATACTATTGAAAAGTAGAGCTATAATTGCAGCTCTGGGGGTGACTAGAGTGTCAGATTATATAAGAACAGAGCATGTCCTTTATAGGCAGTTAAGAAGAAGAGATAATAGGAGAAGGTGTACTTGTAGCTAAAAAAAATAGTAAAAAAAAGTAGTAGAACTATAAATGCAGCTCTGGAGGTGACTAGAGTATTACAATATATAAGAACAGAGCATGTCCTTTATAGGCATGAACCAGAAGAGGTAAGAGGAAAAGGTGTAGTTGTGTAACCTGAAAGCTAGTAACAAAGTAGTAGAACTATGAATGCAGCTTTGGAGGTGACTAGAGTATTACAATATATATAAGAACAGAGCACGTCCTTGATAGGCATGAACCAGAAGAGGTAATAGGAAAAGGTGTAATTGTGCTACTTGACAGCTAGTAACAAAGTAGTAGAACTATAAATGCAGCTCTGGGGGTGACTAGAGTGTCAGACTATATAAGAACAGAGCATGTACCTTATAGGCAGTTAAGAAGAAGAGATAATAGGAGAAGGTGTACTAGTGTAGCTCAAAAACTAGTAAAAAAAAAAGTAGTAGAACTATAAATGCAGCTCTGGAGGTGACTAGAGTATCACAATATATTAGAACAGAGCATGTCCTGTATAGGCATGAACCAGAAGAGGTAAGAGGAAAAGGTGCAGTTGTGTAGCCTGGAAACTAGTAAAAAAAAAGTAGTAGAACAATGATTGCAGCTCTGGAGGTGACTAGAATATCACAATATATAAGAACAGAGCACGTCCTGTATAGGCATGAACCAGAAGAGGTAATAGGAAAAGGTGCAGTTGTGTAGCCCAAATACTGGTGAAAAATGAGTAGAACTATGAATGCAGCTCTGGATGTGACTAGAGTATCACAATAAATAATAATAGAGTATGTCCTGTGTAGACATGAACCAGAAGAGATAATAGGAGGAGGTGCAGTTGTGTAGCCTGGAAAATAGGGAAAAAAAAAAGTAGTAGAACTATGATTGCAGCTCTGGAGGTGACTAGACCAGTGGTTCTCAACCTTTTTTGCCTGAGTACCCCTTGACAGCCCATTACCGAAAAATTGTCCCCCCCATATTAAAGACATTTTGTCCCACCCGTTCCCTATCTCCCCAGTCCCCGATTTACAGGTGACGTCTTCTCTTAGTTGTTTACTTTTCTTCACTATCTGGCCTAGACCGCCATGAAGATTTCTCCCATACAAGACGTCTCCACAGAACCAACATTTCAGGCTCCTTTCTGAAGTACAATACCCTCCTATTTACAAACCCCCCATGTTTATTGTCACACACAGTAATAGTACCCGCTTTGTGTCCCTATAAGGTTGTTAGCCCCCTCTGTGCCCCCAAATATAGCTATAGGCCCCCACACTGCCCCCATATATAGTTGTAGGCCCCCACACTGCCCCGATATATAGTTGTAGGCCCCCATACTGTCCCCATATATAGTTGTAGGCCACCATACTGCCCCCATATATAGCTGTAGGACCCCATACTGCCCCCATATATAGTTGTAGTCCACCATACTGCCCCCATATATAGTTGTAGGCCCCCATACTGCCCCCATATATAGTTGTAGGCCCCCACACTGCCCCCATATATAGTTGTAGGCCACCATACTGTCCCCATATATAGTTGTAGGCCCCCATACTGCCCCCATATATAGTTGTAGGCCACCATACTGCCCCCATATATAGTTGTAGTCCTCCATACTGTCCCCATATATAGTTGTAGGCCCCCATACTGTCCCCATATATAGTTGTAGGCCCCCATACTGCCCCCATATATAGTTGTAGGCCCCCACACTGCCCCCATATATAGTTGTAGGCCACCATACTGTCCCCATATATAGTTGTAGGCCCCCATACTGCCCCCATATATAGTTGTAGGCCACCATACTGCCCCCATATATGGTTGTAGGCCACCATACTGTCCCCATATATAGTTGTAGGCCCCCATACTGCCCCCATATATAGTTGTAGGCCACCATACTGTCCCCATATATAGTTGTAGGCCCCCATACTGCCCCCATATATAGTTGTAGGCCCCCACACTGCCCCCATATATAGTTGTAGGCCTCAGACTGTCTCCATATATAGTTGTAGTCCTCCATACTGCCCCCATATATAGTTGTAGGCCCCCACACTGTCCCCATATATAGTTGTAGGCCCCCATACTGTCCCCATATATAGTTGTAGGCCCCCATACTGCCCCCATATATAGTTGTAGGCCCCCACACTGTCCCCATATATAGCTATAGGCCCCCATACTGTCCCCATATATAGTTGTAGGCCCCCATACTGTCCCCATATATAGTTGTAGGCCCCTATACTGCCCCCATATATAGTTGTAGGCCCCCACACTGTCCCCATATATAGTTGTAGGCCCCCATACTGCCCCCATATATAGTTGTAGGCCCCCACACTGTCCCCATATATAGTTGTAGGCTCCCACACTGCCCCCATATATAGTTGTAGGCCCCCACACTGTCCCCATATATAGTTGTAGGCCCCCATACTGCCCCCATATATAGTTGTAGGCCCCCACACTGTCCCCATATATAGCTATAGGCCCCCATACTGTCCCCATATATAGTTGTAGGCCCCCATACTGTCCCCATATATAGTTGTAGGCCCCCATACTGTCCCCATATATAGTTGTAGGCCCCCATAGTGTCCCAATATATAGTTGTAGTCCTCCATACTGTCCCCATATATAGTTGTAGTCCTCCATACTGTCCCCATATATAGTTGTAGGCCCCTATACTGCCCCCATATATAGTTGTAGGCCCCCACACTGTCCCCATATATAGTTGTAGGCTCCCACACTGTCCCCATATATAGTTGTAGGCCCCCATACTGCCCCCATATATAGTTGTAGGCCTCAGACTGTCTCCATATATAGTTGTAGTCCTCCATACTGCCCCCATATATAGTTGTAGTCCACCATACTGCCCCCATATATAGTTGTAGGCCCCCACACTGTCCCCATATATAGCTATAGGCCCCCATACTGTCCCCATATATAGTTGTAGGCCCCCATACTGTCCCCATATATAGTTGTAGGCCCCTATACTGCCCCCATATATAGTTGTAGGCCCCCACACTGTCCCCATATATAGTTGTAGGCCCCCATACTGCCCCCATATATAGTTGTAGGCCCCCACACTGCCCCCATATATAGTTGTAGGCCACCATACTGTCCCCATATATAGTTGTAGGCCCCCATACTGCCCCCATATATAGTTGTAGGCCCCCACACTGCCCCCATATATAGTTGTAGGCCTCAGACTGTCTCCATATATAGTTGTAGGCCTCCATACTGTCCCCATATATAGTTGTAGTCCTCCATACTGCCCCCATATATAGTTGTAGTCCACCATACTGCCCCCATATATAGTTGTAGGCCCCCATACTGCCCCCATATATAGTTGTAGGCCCCCACACTGTCCCCATATATAGTTGTAGGCCCCCATACTGTCCCCATATATAGTTGTAGGCCCCTATACTGCCCCCATATATAGTTGTAGGCCTCAGACTGTCTCCATATATAGTTGTAGTCCTCCATACTGCCCCCATATATAGTTGTAGTCCACCATACTGCCCCCATATATAGTTGTAGGCCCCCACACTGTCCCCATATATAGCTATAGGCCCCCATACTGTCCCCATATATAGTTGTAGGCCCCCATACTGTCCCCATATATAGTTGTAGGCCCCTATACTGCCCCCATATATAGTTGTAGGCCCCCACACTGTCCCCATATATAGTTGTAGGCCCCCATACTGCCCCCATATATAGTTGTAGGCCCCCACACTGTCCCCATATATAGTTGTAGGCCCCCATACTGTCCCCATATATAGTTGTAGACCCCCATACTGCCCCCATATATAGCTATAGGCCCCCACACTGCCCCCATATATAGTTGTAGGCCCCCACACTGTCCCCATATATAGCTATAGGCCCCCATACTGTCCCCATATATAGTTGTAGGCCCCCATACTGTCCCCATATATAGCTATAGGCCCCCACACTGCCCCCATATATAGTTGTAGGCCCCCAAACTGCCCCCATATATAGTTGTAGGCCACCATACTGCCCGCATATATAGTTGTAGGCCCCCATACTGCCCCCATATATAGTTGTAGGCCCTCATACTGCCCCCATATATAGTTGTAGGCCCCCATACTGTCCCCATATATAGTTGTAGGCCCCTTCTGTGCCCCCAAATATAGCTATAGGCCCCCAAACTGCCCCCATATATAGTTGTAGGCCCCCATATTGCCCCCATATATAGTTGTAGGCCACCATACTGTCCCCATATATAGTTGTAGGCCCTCATACTGCCCCCATATATAGTTGTAGGCCCCCATACTGTCCCCATATATAGTTGTAGGCCCCTTCTGTGCCCCCAAATATAGCTATAGGCCCCCAAACTGCCCCCATATATAGTTGTAGGCCCCCAAACTGCCCCCATATATAGTTGTAGGTCACCATACTGCCCCCATATATAGTTGTAGTTCCCCATACTGTCCCCATATATAGTTGCAGGCCCCCATACTGTCCCCATATATAGTTGTAGGTCACCATACTGCTGCCCCCATATATAGTTGTAGGTCACCATACTGTCCCCATATATAGTTGTAGGCCACCATACTGTCCCCATATATAGTTGTAGGCCACCATACTGTCCCCATATATAGTTGTAGGCCCCCATACTGCCCCCATATATAGTTGTAGGCCCCCATACTGCCCCCATATATAGTTGTAGGCCCCCACACTGCCCCCATATATAGTTGTAGGCCACCATACTGTCCCCATATATAGTTGTAGGCCCCCACACTGCCCCCATATATAGTTGTAGGCCACCATACTTCCCCCATATATAATTTTAGGCCACCATACTGCCCCCATATATAGTTGTAGGCCACCATACTGCCCCCATATATAGTTGTAGGCCACCATACTGTCCCCATATATAGTTGTAGGCCCCCATATATAGTTTTAGGCCACCATACTGCCCCCATATATAGTTGTAGGCCCACATCCTGTCCCCATATATAGTTGTAGGCCCCCATATATAGTTGTAGACCCCCATACTGCCCCCATATATAGTTGTAGGCCCACATCCTGCCCCCATATATAGTTGTAGGCCCCCATATATAGTTGTATGCCCCCATCCTGTCCCCATATATAATTGTAGGCCCCCATCCTGTCCCACTTTGTTGCTCCACTATTCCTCTGGTCTGGGGACCAATTGTTATGGCTCGTAGCAGTAGGTCCCCGGTCTGCAGGGGCAGTGGAGCAACAAAGCTGATGGTCATTACTGCCCACAGCCGCCCAGTGCCCGCTCTTCCCCTTTGCTTTCCTCCGCTCCTCGGTGCAGTGACGTCAGCCGACCATTTCTTTCACAGTGGTCCAGACCAGTAACCAGTGGCTGTGGCTGCCATTACTGATTTTTTTTCAAGTACCCCCTGGAGAACTGCTAAGTACCCCTGGGGGTACTTGTACCCCAGGTTGAGAACCACTGGACTAGAGTATCGTAATATATAAGAACAGAGCACGTCCTGTATGAATGCAGCTCTGGAGGTGACAGGAGAATCAGTATGAGATGAGTAAAGTCCATGAAAGTCCCAGACTAGGCTACAGGCTCTTTGTGCATGTTATGTGGGGGTAAGAAGACTCAGAGGGGGGTGGGGTGGTCTCGGGATCTCTGATGCTTGCGCTGACTAATTCTCTGATCTACTTTGAACAATGGCAGCCTTCTGGGAGACCTTGCCTCAAGGTAATTGCTGGAACCTCCGCAAGTCACGACCATGCACTAACCCCACTCCCTCCCCACAATGCATCTGTCTTGTCACATGATCCATCCATCTGTTCCATCATGCCACCGGCCAATGGTTCCATACTGTGGACGAACTAGAAAGCCCAATGGTGCTCAATCTGAAGTTGCCCGTAGGGGGCAGTAGTGGGTCAAGCTCCAGGTCTATTAGTGTCTTTACTCTACATCTGACACCACCCCCCAACATCTCGGGGTCCCGATGACTGAAAACATTAGTTCTCCAACTGAGACGTCACCATAGCTCTCCTAGACCAGACATTGAAGTGAGATAGGGGGTCCCAAACCACCCCCAACCCCTTGGGCAGTTACCGTGTCTCCTCCATCTTTGCATGATGCGCATGCTCTTTGTATATGTCGGTTTTTGGAGTTGCAAACTAATTATTTTCTTCAGTCGTGTATTGCATATATGGTAATTGTACTCCATTCACCTCCAGAGCTGCAATCATGATTCTGCCGGTTCTGCTGCGCTGAACTGGTGGGAGAGGTATCACTTGCCACAGTAACCACTGGATAGAGCACAACGGCAGGAATTCGGCACTGCTTTAGATGTGATTGGAGTATAAATGACCTCCAGAGCTGTATTCACACTTCTGCCGCTTGCTGCTTTTAACATTGTGCCGGCAGATCTGTCTATAACAGCTTAGATCAGTGGTCTCTAAACTTCGGACCTCCAGCTGTTGCAAAACTACAACTCCCAACATGCCCGGACAGCCGTTGGCTGTCCGGGCATGCTGGGAGTTGTAGTTTTGCAACAGCTGGAGGTCCCTTGTTTGGACACTACTGGCTTAGATGAAAAGCCATAAAGCAATACACTTTGAAGCTGTGCATTATGGGAGATACAAGCAGAATTATGAATGCAGCTCTGGCTGTAACCGGAGTTCGAAACAGGATGTAGCTCAATGATATCCCAGATTTAACCCTTTGTTCACTTTGACGATTTGCTTGATTTTTAGGACACAGTACAGATTTTAATCATATCCGGGTCGTTGGCACCATGGGGGCTGGCCCCCATTTTCAGGGCCGGGCTCTGCCATGTCACAATCTGGTCACATTTCGGTGCATGTACATCTGTATACGTTGCATGTAATCATTTGCACTTTCCATGTTTGCAAGTCACTGACCCCGCCCCCGAGGAACTGGATTAACATTTTTCTTTTATTTTCCTGATAAAATTTGAGAAACAGTGAGAAAAACGACCTATAGGGTGGTGTTTTTCAAACTGCGGACCTCCAGCTCTTGAAAAACTACAACTCCCAGCAGCCTTTGGCTGTCCGGGCATGGTGGGGGTTGTAGTTTTGAAACATATGGAGGTCCGCGGTTTGGAGACCACTGTTTTAGGGCGTGGGGGAGATTTTTCAAAACTTGTGCAAAGGAACAGAGGGGCAGTTGCCCATAGATTGCTTGTTTCCTGTTTAACCCCTTAACGACCCATGATGTTGAGGGTGTATGGGGCGACCCTCGGGACTCAAACTAGTTTCATATTTGGTGGCACCTGGCTGCTTTCTGTAGCCACCGGCCGCCGCTTGTAGCCGGAATGGAGAAATCTCCACTGTTGGCTATTAACTGCTTAGATGCCGCTGTCAAAGCTGATAGCAGCATTAAAACGGCCTATATTCACGTCATTGTTGGTGCAGTGGTTCAGATCAGTTGTCACGCAGTCCGAGGCATTTTCTATGCTGTCTGTAGCTGCCAAGACTCTGCTATCAATACAGTCTGCCTGGGGCAGGCTGTACCAATAGAGTGCATATCTGATGGCCCAAAGCAGTACATATGTTCTGCATTGATCTGGATGAGCAACAGAAAGATTGCTTATATAAAACCCCTAAGGCTAAATTTCCTTACCAGGGTGCATCCAGCTATAGCAAAACTATAGTTTAGCATACCAGGACAGCTGAAGTCATGGTGAGAGTTGTAGTTTTTCAACAGCTGAAGGCACCCTGGTTGGGAAATACCACTCTAAGAGGACCTGTATGAGCAATCTTTAAATTTCTCATACATGGGACTTAAAAAGTGTAAAACATTTAAAAAATATAAGTAAACCTCTTCTGTTATATAAAATTTTCAATCACCCCTTTTACCATTCCCCCTCCCTTTCCAAAAAAGCTTTAAAAAATAAAAAATAAAATATATACAGATTTTGATTTTATGTGCGGAATTTTCTGAAATAAAATAAAATGAAATGGTAAAATGAAAGGTGTCAATGCAAAGTATTGTTGGTGCCGCAAAAAACAAGCCCTCATATGGGTCTGCATGAAGAAAAATGTTTCTTGGTTATGTCTCTTGGAAGAGGTAAAAAAAATGAAATTCTAAAATGTTAAGTTCCTGGGTCGTTAAAGGGTTAAATATGCCTGTAAGAAAAATTAAAGCTGGAATGTGATTTAGGTTTCCTTTATCCCCCCCCCCCCCCAGAGTTTTTTTGATTTCCTCCATTGAGCTGCTGCAATCTGTCACGTGAATGCGTCATTTTATAAATTGACCTTAAAGGGGTAGTCCGCCCCTAGATATTTTGTCCCCAATCCAAAGGATAGGGGTTATGATGTCTGATCTCAGGGGACCCCCTTCTGGGAGCCCCCATGATCTCAGGCATTCTGAACATTATGTGCGGGCAGCCGTGGTCGTGCCACGCCCCCTCCCATAGACATGAATATAGGGGGTGTGGCGTGACGTCATGACCACTGCCTCCCGCACCAAGCGTTCTGAACATAACATTCAGAAAGCTGGATGCTGCATGGAGATCGCGGGGAGTCCCAGAGGCCGGATCTTATACCCTATCCTTTGGATGGGGGACAAGATGTCTAGGGGCAGAGCACCCCTTTAAGAATGTGTTCACATCATGCAGATATATTGTGGTTTTTTTTCCCCATGATTTTTGTAAAATTGCAACAAAACTGCAGTTTTTTCCGCAGTAATGCAAAAATCGTAATATATTTGCAAACCACATAAACACCTTACTTTTCCCCTTTTCGATCAAAATGGGCCCCAATATTCCCAGGGATGAGTGATGGTCGCTCTTAGGACCCCCTCCATGAAATGTTCCCTAATACCGCATATCACGTTTTCATATCATATCATGTTTTCATAACAAAAACCTTTTATATTTATAATATTTTCTATCACATGTAGAGGAACATACTAATATGAAAACATTTCAGGGGGATTTCTATTATTTATTTAATTTATTTTTAGTTTTGTCGCAAATGTAAAAAAATAAATAAAAACAAGATAAAAATGTGACACTAACCATAATTTTTTATTCTTGTGCCCCAGTGACGTTGCTGTAGAGCTGCCTTTTACTTTAATGCACCCGAAACCCAAGGAGGAGCCTCTTCACCGGGAAGGTAAGGGGGGACCAGATAAAGGGCTGGGGGGACTGGTAAGCTTAGTACAACACTGTAGGAGGAGGTAGTGGAGACCCAAAAGAAATTCCCTTTTTTTTAGAAGAGGGCTATACAAATATTTAGTCACCCTCCTCCCCCCGGGTGGGACAAGGGTTCTCAAGCCCAAGGCTTTGAATTCAGAACCTAAATGTTATCCCTAATTGGGCGGGATGATGGTTCATTAAACAGCTATGATCCCTGAGTTATGTATGTCTGGTAGCTATTAATGACCAACAACAGCGATCCCACTGATGTCAGTCATTTAACTCTTTAATCCATGGACAACATCGGCATGTATGTCCCGGAGCATTAAAGGGGCACTCCACTGGAAAACATTTTTTTTTTAATCAACTGGTGTCAAAAAGTTAAACAGATTTGTAAATTACTTCTATTTAAAAATCGTAACCCTTCCAGTAATTATCAGCTGCTGTATGCTCCACAGGAAGTTCTTTTCTTTTTTAATTTCCTTTCTGCCTGACTACAGTGCTCTCTGCTGACACCTCTGTCCGTGTCAAGAACTGTCCAGAGTAGGAACAAATCCCCATAGCAAACCTTTCCTGCTCTGGACAGTTCCTGACATGGACAGAGGTGTCAGGAGAGAGTAATGTGGTCTGACAGAATGGAAATTCAAAAAGAAAAGAACTTCCTGTGGAGCATATAGCAGCTGATAAGTACTGGAAGGATTAAGATTTTTAAATAGAAGTAATTTACAAATCTGTTTAACTTTCTGGCACAAGTTGAAAAAAAAAATGTTTTCCAGGGAAGTACCCCTTAAAGTGACTATGAAGCGAGTGCAGGAGCTACACTCGATTCATAGCGGCAGCCAGACACTCACCGCTAATGATGGGGAACAGTGATCCTGCTGCTGCTCGTCATAAACCCTTTAGACACGGTGATCAATGCCAATCACAGCATCTAAAGTATTAAACAAAACATGTCGGTTAGCTCAGGAGGATCATCGGACCTCCATGATGTGATCATGGGGGTCCGATTGGCTAAAATGGTGGCAGAAGGTCCCCCTATGTGCCGCCGGATCGCCGATCCATAGATGACGCCTGGGAGAACCAGGCTGTATCAGTGGAGTGCTGATCACACTCTACATACAGTGTTATACAGTGAATGAAATCTAATGATTGTATATAACAGTCTCCTATTAGGACTATAAAAGCCCCTCCACTAAGAAAAAATAAGATCACCCTTTAAAAATAATTAAAATAAATGCAAATAAGAAACAATATTTAGTACTTAGTATTCTTACTGTAGAGCTTTCTTACTGTAGAGGTTTTTCTCATTCTCCTTTTAGATGGTGTAGATTTGCGCCTTGATCAAAACTACACAGTCAATGGCGTGAATGTAAAAAAACATACATTAAGTCCAGAATTGGCCTTTTTACTGAAAAGTGCACTGCATAAAAACGTATGTCCACAAAGTGTGTGTTTTTTTTAAATTAAAATTTGCCTCACAAAATAATTTTTTCCCATACATTTGGTGATAAAATGAGCGATGTCTGTCATGAAAGGGGTCGGCAAGGAGTTAGTGCGCCCTAACTAACCCTACAACCGCTGTCCCTTCCTATTGCCCATCCATCCTAAGTGACGGATCGACAATCACAAAGACAGTCCCTATACTGCGCTAAAGTGCATGGGCATCAAGTCAAACAAAACGAACAGTACATGTCGGGGAACAAGTCAAGAACATAACAGGAATGCTGCAAAGCAGCAAACAGATACTACAAGGAAGGATAGAGCAAACTAAAAGAGGTCAGGATAACAAGAGCACAATTCACACTAGACAAAAAAACACCCCACTACATAAAAGGAGTGGACAGCAATAATAACTCCAAATGGATCGCTTGCTAGCGGCACACTCAACAGTGTGGAACGGTTATGTATAACAATACATAAAACACAAGCATACTCTCCTACATACTCCTAGATAGACGGAATAGCACAAAGCTCAGAACAGGATTCTATCCTAGGGCATCCATGGTCAAACAAGGGTCAAACAGGACTGATACAAAAGCATAATGTGAACATGGACTGAGATTCACAAAACTCAGGCAAAACAGAATACAATCTGAACACGGATCTAAACAAGGAACACTAAATATATGCAATGCAACAATACTAAAACCGAAAAGGTACTAAACAAAGCAGGATAAAATCTAGATATCAATAACAGACAGGACAGATAACCATGGCCAGACTGAATACATGTGCTCAGACAGATAAAGGTGCATAAAAACAAACAAACAGAGTAAAAGGTGTCATTACCAGCCCAGAGCAGCAACTGGAGATGCCTTATATTCCCTCCCAGTGCTGAAGGGCTGGAAGCATTATCTCTCACTTTACTAGAGAGAAGTTAAAGGGGTTATCCAGGCAAAAACTTTATATATATATATATATATATATATATATATATATATATATATATCAACTGGCTCTGGAAAGTTAAATAGATTTGTAAATTACTTCTATTAAAAATCTTAATCCTTCCAATAGTTATTAGCTTCTGAAGTTTTCTAACTGCTCAATGATGATGTCACGTCCCGGGAGCTGTGCATGATGGGAGAATATCCCCATAGGAACTGCACAGCTCCCGGGACGTGAGTCATCAGAGAGCAGTTAGACAGAAAACAACAACTCAACTTCAGAAGCTAATAACTATTGGAAGGATTAAGATTTTTTAGACATAAACTGCATGTCTGAACAGGCCCCAAAATAGAAAATACCACAAGACAAAGAAACGGACAATGTCATTACAAATAACAATTACAATAACAATTGATGACTCAATAGAACAAGCCCTGTAGATGGTAAATTGAGGGGAAATTTAAAGCGTTATGGCTTTTTGAAGGCGAGGAGGAAAAAACGAAAGTGCAAAAACGAAAAATTCCTTGCATCCTTAAACGGGTACTCCGCCCTTAGACATCTTATCCCCTATCCAAAGGATAAGATAGGGGATAAGATGTCTGATCGTGTGGGTCCTGCCGCTGGGACCCCCATGATCTCTGTTGCGGTACAGTCCTCCACAGTCATCCGGTGAACGGATCAAACTTTACTCCGTGCCTGATAACTAGCAATGCGGCGCCGGAGGCTTGTGATGTCACGGCCATGCCCCCTCATGACTTGGTGGTGGCCATCACACCCCCTCCCAAAGACTTGCATTGAGGTGGCGTGGCGTCACGAGGGGGTGTGGCTGTGAAATTAAGAGCCTCTTACGGCGCCGCTATTCTAAATGAACGCCGAATGCTGCAGTGAGATCAAGGGGGGGGGGGTCCCAGCGACGAGGCCCCCGTGATCAGACATCTTATCCCCTATTCTTTGGATAAGGGATAAGATGTCTAGGGACGGAGTACCTCTTTAAGGTGACAATGAAAGCTCAACTCTGAACAGTTGCTATGGGCAAATCAAACACTTAAAGGGGTACTCCGGTGGAAAACTTTTTTTTTTTTTTTTAATGAACTGGTGCCAGAAAGTTAAACAGATTTGTAAATTACTTCTATTTAAAAATCTTAATCCTTCCAGCTGTATGCTATAGAGGAAATTATTTTCTTTTTGAATTTCTTTTTTGTCTTGTCCACAGTGCTCTCTGCTTACACCTCTGTCCGTGTCAGGAACTGTCCAGGGCAGCATAGGTTTGCTATGGGGATTTTCTCCTGCTCTGGACAGTGTCAGCAGAGAGCCCTGTGGACAAGACAAAAAAGAAATAAAAAAAAAGAAAAGAATTTCCTCTGTAGCATACAGCCACTAATAAGTACTAGAAGGTAATAGAAGTCATTTACAAATATGCTTTACTTTCTGGCACCAGTTGATTTAAAAAAAAAAAAAGAATGTTTTCCAGCAGAGTACCCCTTTAACGGTTTCAGGCAGATTGATAAATCTGGAACATTGTATCAGTTTTGCTCTGAGTGTTTGACAGAAGGTGTTGCAAAACTACAACTTCCAGCATGCCCGGACAGCCAACGGCTGCTGGGAGTTGTAGTTTTGCAACAGCTGGGGGAACCCTAGTTGCAGCAGCACTATAGTGGCAGCAAGCTGAGGGGTAAGCATGTTTTATTTTTTTTAAATTACATTTTACACTCCATTTTCTTTTTTCTGTCCATATGAAATTTTCTTCCAAAAAAAGCATAAAAAAATTAAACAAATTCTGATACAATTATGGGTATTATTATTATTATTGTTGTAATAATAATATAAATAATAATAATAATTATTATTATTAATAATACTAATAATGATAATAGGTAGTAAAATATTATTATTATTATTTAATAATAATAAACAATAATAATGATAATAAAAATAATAAGTAGTCGTAGTAATAGTATTATTTTTATTATTATTAATAATAAGTAGTAGTATTGTAGTAGTAGTAGTGCTTTTTATTATTATTTTTTATTATTATTGTTGTTGTTATTATTATTATTCTGTCCAGTTGTTTGATGTCTGTGTCTGTAGTTGACGTTGATGTTTGTGACTTTCTCTTGTAGTTCCTGAGAGTGAAGCTCCTATAGATACAAATCTCATAGAATTTGATACACAGTAAGCTACAAGTGTCTATGATATTATTATGTGACCTCTGTACAATGACCTCCATGATCCATAGTCATGTCTGATACTACTGCATGTCTGATCTAACCATTCTGTCTCTCCTGCATGGCTTTCCATTCATCTTTGCATGTGCATAGACAAAGGAAAATCAAAGTAAGATGTCACCTTTTGTGCTTTGCTTCTTCATTTGCTTGTTTGTTATATGTTGTTTATAGGAAAATGTCACTCGATACTGATATCAACATGACTGAAGTTCATTGTAGAGACATCTGATAATGTTATCTATATAATACCGCTTCCTATTTATAAAAATATAACTACTATAATACTGCCTCCTATGTGCAAGAATATAACTACTATAATACTGCCTCCTATATACAAGAATATAACTACTATAATACTGCCTCCTATATACAAGAATATAACTACTATAATACTGCTCCTATATACAAGAATATACCTACTATAATACTGCTCCTATATACAAGAATATACCTACTATAATAATGCTCCTATATACAAGAATATAACTACTATAATACTGCTCCTATATACAAGAATATAACTACTATAATACTGCTCCTATATACAAGAATATAACTACTATAATACTGCTCCTATATACAAGAATATAACTACTATAATACTGCTCCTATATACAAGAATATAACTACTATAATACTGCTCCTATATACAAGAATATAACTACTATAATACTGCTCCTATATACAAGAATATAACTACTATAATACTGCTCCTATATACAAGAATATAACTACTATAATACTGCTCCTATATACAAGAATATAACTACTATAATACTGCCCCCTATATACAAGAATATAACTACTATAATACTGCTCCTATATACAGTACAAAAATATAACTACTATAATACTGCTCCCTATATACAAGAATATAACTACTATAATACTGCTCCCTATATACAAGAATATAACTACTATAATACTGCTCCCTATATACATGAATATAACTACTATAATATTGTCTAGTATATACAAGAATATAACTACTATAATACTGCTCCTATATACAAGAATATAACTACTATAATACTGCTCCTATATACAAGAATATAACTACTATAATACTGCTCCTATATACAAGAATATAACTACTATAATACTGCCCCTATATACAAGAATATAACTACTATAATACTGCTCCTATATACAAGAATATAACTACTATAATACTGCTCCTATATACAAGAATATAACTATTATAATACTGCTCCTATAAGAGAATATAACTACTATAATACTGCTCCTATGTACAAGAATATAACTACTATAATACTGCTCCTATATACAAGAATATAACTACTATAATACTGCCCCTATATACAAGAATATAACTACTATAATACTGCTTCCTATATACAAGAATATAACTACTATAATACTGCTTCCCATATACAAGAATATAACTACTATAATACTGCTCCTATATACAAGAATATAACTACTATAATACTGCTCCTATATACAAAAATATAACTACTATAATACTGCTCCTATATACAAGAATATAACTACTATAATACTGCTCCTATATACAAGAATATAACTACTATAATACTGCTCCTATATACAAGAATATAATTACTATAATACTGCCTCCTATATACAAGAATATAACTACTATAATACTGCCTCCTATATACAAGAATATAACTACTATAATACTGCTCCTATATACAAGAATATAACTACCGGTACTATAATACTGCTCCTATATACAAGAATATAACTACTATAATACTGCTCCTATATACAAGAATATAATTACTATAATACTGCCTCCTATATACAAGAATATAACTACTATAATACTTCTCCCTATGGTTTAAAAATGTTTGTAACATGGTAATATCGGGTCAGTGTTTCTCTTTATTACTGATTGTGTAATTGAACTCATTATTGTTATTTTCTTTTCTTCCTCCTTAGACCCTTTGGTCCCCTTCAGACTCTTATGTCCCCTCTGCCTACCCCAACTCCTCTGTCTCTTCAGACGCCTCTGTCACATCCAGACCCCTTTGACTTCTCAGACACTTCTGTGACCTCAGACTCCTCTGTACCCTCTGGACTCCTCTGTCTCTTCAGAGCCCTCTGTCTCCTCCAGGTTTTTCTCTCTCCTCAGACTTTTCTGTGACCCAGACCCTTCTGTCCCCTCCAGACCCCACTGTCCCCTCCAGACTCCTCTGTCCCCCTCTCCCCCCAGACTCCTCTGTCTCCTCAGACCCCACTGTCCCAGTCAGACCTCTTTTTCTTCTTAGACCTTTCTGTTAACTAAGACCCTTATCTACCCTCCAGGCTCCTTTGTTTCTTCAAACCCCTTTGTCACCTCCAAGTCCCTCTGTCTCTTCAGACTCCTCTGTCCCGTTTAGACCTCTGTCTCCTTCAGGTTTCTCTCTCACCTCAGTTCCCTCTGTCTCCTCAGACCCCACTGTCCTAGCCAGACCTCTTTTTCTTCTCAGACCTTTCTGTTACCTGAAACCCTTATGTACCATCCAGGCTCCTCTGTTTCTTCAAACCCCTGTGTCACCTCCAGGTACCTCTGTCTCTTCAGACACCTCTGTCCCCTTTAGACCTCTGACTCCAGGTTTCTCTCTCCCCTCAGATCCCTTTGTCTTCTTCAGACCCCTCTGAAGCCTCCAGGCCCCTCTTTCCTCTTAGAGCACTATGGCACTGCCTTACTTCTTGCCGCAACAAAGCATCAGATATGTTGTAATTTAGCATGCTCAATCCTTCTTTGCCCTGAGATCTACCGATTGGGGACTTGTGGTAAGCTCCCATGAGCAAGAAGTAGTCGGCCAATACCATTAAACCCTGAGGGAAATGGTCATGGGACCTGTTAGTTGATGAATGTCCCAAAGACAGTGGGGAAAAGTATAGAAGAACATTGTGCCCACTAAATGAATGCTATATGGAAACCTTTAAAGGGTCCAACCATATGATTTTACAAGTTTTCCTCAGTGGCTGCTAAGTTCATCTCCAGGACTTGTGTGGTGGTCCTCCATGCTTTCCGTTGCACCATGGAACCTGTATTTTGTAACATCATCACAAAAACACTGTTGTAAGAATCGTGTTCACTCTACTGACATTCTTTCTTTTTTTAATCTTTTCTCCCCAAGCGATGACGACATCGTTTTTGAAGATTTTGCTCGTCAAAGACTGAAAGGGATGAAAGACGACAAGGAAGAGGACGACGAAGAAACAAACTCTCCTGCGAATGACAGATAAACAGGGACCCGTTGTAATCTTATCACAGTGTTAAACTCGTGGATTGGGCTTCTTTATTCGTACTCTAAAGAGCCCTCCCCCCCAACAAAAAAAATAAGTTACCCAGATTCTGGCAGCCCTTATAATCTTCTTGCTGTGCCATAATTGTCGATCCGCATCTCGCTACTTCTTTTCACTTCTGGCTAACACTATCTTAAATTTAAAGTACAATCATGATTCGTGCAACCGATTACTGTACGTGAGGAGTTCTTGTAGCACTTTTCTATTAACCGAGTCTTTTATGCATTTTGTATAATTACGGTAGTATCATACAAGTATTTGTTATGGAAAACAAAAAGGTAGTAAAAAAAAATCACATAGCTTTGAAGGAAATCAAAAGCAAACACCTTTTATACAAAACAAAGCACTCTCGACAGCTACCGTATTACAGTGTGTTAGTCAATGTGGTGAGATCTAATGGCACTTTACTATGTTCAAAAATTTCTTTCATAGGAATTCAAAAATAGGAAGAGAATTTTTTTGATACAAAAAGGACATTTTTTGTCTGAATTACGAGAGGACTACTACTCCGTTCTATTCTGAAGAGTAATCTGCCTTAGTCATGTATTGAGTATAGAGGCCGAGCGGTCCAGTAAATCTTTCCTATCACCCTACATGAGACGTAATGTCATCTGAAATTTTGAGATTTAAGTCAATATTTTGTCATTCACCGGGTATCTGGTGAGGACTGGTTTTGCCCAGATAAATAATTTGTGATTATTAGCCATTCTTAGGCCTATTTGGCAAATAGATAAATGGCTACTCATGAGAATTAATGTACAATGTTTAACCCAAAAGATTTTTGGACAATATTTTGGTGGAACTCATTAAAGGAGGCTTTCTTAAGCGGAATCCTTTACCTAAAACAGTCTTTAAGACTGGGTGTTTGAATAACTCATTTCATAATCCAATTTTGGAATATTATTCCATTATTATTTTTGAAATTTTTCCTTTTTCAACTTTTTTATTATAATAGCATATAATCGTATTGTACATGCCTTTTTGTTTTTATTCATAAGCTAGAAAGTATGACTGGCAAAACAAAAAAAAATATTTTGGATTTTTTTTGTTTCAGCTGCACAATACAAAAAAAATCTCTTAATTTGGTCAAATTTTTAACCAAATATTTTTTTTTATTTCATCATCTTCTGAAATTTCTTCTGTATAATTTTTTTTTTTTTTTTAATCTCGTAATCCAACAAAGATCCATCATATGATCAAAAGCAAGACAAAAAAAAAGTTTATTTTTAGAGTGGAGTGTAGGGGTAAAATTAAAGATTTTTCTTATTTTTATTATTATGGGTGTACTCATTGTTTAGGTCTGAACACAGACATAGAAAATTCAGTGTGGCGATTTTTTAAAATTGTAAAACAAAAAAAAAAAATCAACTGTCATAAAAATTACTGCCCCAATTTTTTTTTAAAAAGCTTCTCAGTTTGAGAGAAAGATAAGAAGATCCTATTACTATTTAAGTTTTTAAGTTTGAAATATTTTAATTAATAAACAAACAAATAATATATATATATATATATATATATATATATATATATATATACTTTTTTTTTTTTACTTAAACCCCTAAAAAACATAAATTCTTAGGGCATGTTAATGGCCTATATTTTTCTGTTTTAATCAGGATATTGGGTTCAGTTTTCTCAACATTATTTTTTGCTTTCCTATTGATCAAAGCCTGACGTGCTCTTGCAATGTGATACGAACTGGAATTGTGGGAAAATTTAAAAAATATTGCACATGTAGGTCACCTGGTCTTCAGAATCCAAATATGAGTCGTACTGGGAGTTTTTCTGATATCCATTTTTCAATAAAATATTGATCCCTGAATTGGCATGAATATGCGGTAACTATATCTGTTCTCTTTAAAGCTATAGCCAGTGTTAGTTAGTGTCGTGTCTACCTAAAAACTAACAAAGCTTTTTTGAGAGAGATGGAAATTTGTAATCATCTGATGTGTAAAAAAAAATTATTTTGAAGATGATATGGATCATATTATACATATTTAATCATCTCCAAAGTCATAAAATAAGGGTTGCCATTCAACATTTTTTTTTTAACAAAACCGCAATTGGCCAAGTTTTTTTCCCCCAACAAATTCCACAGCAATATAATGCCCCTGGGCCGATCACAAACAAATTTTCTTACATTTCATAGGATTATCCCATCATAATTCTTTAACCCTCTAAATAGCTTTTTGCTTAGAATACGGCACTGAATACAGCTTAGTAATTTAATTTTACTTAGTTTCGTATGTAAATATTTTATCTTTGTATAATGACTATTCATGTAAGTTTTTTCATCATATGGATAAGATGTATATTTAGTAAAAGTGACCATAACTTGTGAAAAATAGCCTAGTTTTTTGTCCTAATTATTTTATGATTTTTTTTTTTATACTTAGTTTTAAAATACTACTACTAAATTTACAAGGAGAAAATAAACATTTGTTAAACTATATTAACACTAGGAAAACACTGTTGGATATGTTCACACACCATTTTAGTAGCTGTAAAAAGCCCGTAAAACAGTTTTTTTATGGTTAAAAAAAACTGGTTAAATCGGCAAATATTCTGTTATCATTGCTATTATATTCTATTGTTGTCAAGCAAAATCATAATTTTTTTTCTGGTTAAAAAAAATCTAACAATAAAAATCAGCCACAGAATGTAAATAAATAGTAAGTTAAAAATAACAAAACATTTTCATTTTTTAACCAATTTATTAAAAAATTGCTACAGAAAAAACTGTGTGTGAACATGGCCTTAAAGGGGTTCTCCGGTGCCTAAACATCTTATCCCCTATCCAAAGGATAGGGGATAAGATGCCTGATCGCGGGAGTCCCGCAGCTGGGGACGCCCATGATCATGCACGCGGCACCCGCTCCGGGTCTGATTACTGGCAACTACAGGGCGGGCAGCGTGTGACGTCACGCTCCGCCCCGCAATGCAAGCCGTAGGCTTGCATTGAGGGGCAGAGCGTGACGTCGCACGGGGGCGCAGGCGTGACGTCACACGCCGCCCGCCCTGTAGTCGCCCGTAATCAGACCCGGAGCGAACACGCTCCGGGGACTGATTATAAACGGGGTACCGCGTGCAAGATCACGGGCGTCCCCAGCTGCGGGACTTCCGCGATCAGGCATCTTATCCCCTATCTTATCCCCTATCCAAAATATTATATAGGAACATTATTTGTAACTTCTGCACATTCTTTTGTATAATCTATAAATTAGGAAATATTGCTCTTTCAGAATTTGGGGAATTAATCTTAAACTATGCTTACACACAGTTTTTCTTTGCTGTTTTTTTTTTATAGCTGTTAAAAAAAAATCATTCAATACAAATTGATTAAAAATTGGCCGATTTTTTTCATTTTACCCAAAAACGGCTGAAAATAAAGAACATGCTGCTTTAGAGGACAATTTTTTTTCCAACTGAGATCAATATAACACATTATTAGACAAAAAATGGCAGATTTTTTTAACCTAATTTTTTTACTGTGAAATGGCTAATTTTTGTTTTTTTGATTATGAAAAAGAAAAAAAAAAATGGGCAAAACGATACCGGGAGAAATGAATTAAAAATTCCAGTCAATTTTATGACTATTGGAAATTGTTGCATTAGGCTATAATCTAGGATTTATAATAATTCAAGTTTACATTTTTCAAATTAGCTAAACTATCTTAACAAAAAAATTCCAGCTTTATACATTTTATCCCCTGTGCAAAGGATAGGGGATAAGATGTCTGATCGCGGGGGGCCCCTGGGACCCCCCGCGATCTCCCTGCAGCACCCACATTATGTGTGGAGCTGCGTCTCCAGGCCGTTACGCCCCCTCCCATAGACATGAAGGGAGGGGGCGTGATGTGAAATCATGAGGGGGGTGTGGCATTATGCCATGTCTCCGGTCCCGAAAACTTTAGGTTTCAGAGTCTGGAGACGCAGCTCCGCATATAATGTGGGTGCTGCAGGGAGACCGCTGGGGCCACCCCTAGATATGTTATCCCCTATCCAAAAGATAGGGGATAACATGTCTGATCCCAGGAGACCCAGCCACGGGGACTCGGCTGGAGCTTCCGTGATTGCGACATCATGCCACGCCCCCTCCATTCATGTCTATCGGAGGGGCGTGAAGGCTAGCACACAGCCGTCAAGCCTCCTCCCATAGACATAAATGACTCCATAAATCTCTCCATGCACCGGATGACTGGGGTGCCATGGAAAAAATCAAGGGGGTCCCCAGCAGCCAGACCCCCGCAATCAGACATGCTATCCCCGATAGAGGATAACATGTCTAGCAGTGGAGTACCCCTTTAAAGGACAAGGGACAGTTAAAAAAAATAATAATATTTTTGGTATTTTAACAAGGACATATGTCAGGTGCTTACAGCATTACCAGCAAATGTGGGACAATTTCACATTTTTGACCAATTAACTTGGCAAGTTTGTAAGAAAAACATGACAAAATAACATAAAAATAGGGGCGCTGTTCTGCCAGGACATACAATGAAGGGACCAGAACATTCCTAAAATCTGTTGGAGTAAAGAGATGGCGGCATAATATAGGAATAGTACAAACTCAAATATGACATATGATTTAGTCTTTTTTGCTAATAAAGTTAAAAATTATGCAGAAAAGTACGGTAGCAAAGGGCTTAAAATTGATCATAGTTAGATAACTAGTAACTATGAATAGTTTAATAGTTAATAAGGTTGAAAAAAAAAATCAAGTCTAATCTACAGTATACTATAGATCCAGACAATGCCAGTATAACTGACTAATCTATATAGCATTTTTTTTTTAGAAATACAAAATTTGCTTAAAGGAAAACTGTCATATGTTTTGTCCTGCATGGGTACCTGTGGATAGTGCGGGTGACGCTGAACATTTTGAGTCCTACCTTGCCCGGCTCCGCTGTGCCATTCGCCCGTTATAGCTGGTTTTCGGTATATTCAAATTAGCTGCTAACTGGCATGGGCGGGGTTACTGCCTTCAACTGGCACTGTGACGTAACCGCCGTCCGGCCCGCAGCACCGCTGGCTAATGAATATTCATACGTTGTCTTACACTCTCTGTCTCATCTCGGCCGAGTCCTGGACGATACTGCGCATGCACCCTTACTCCAGCGCTGCTCCGGACAAATGAAGCAATGCTGAAGACCGCTTCCAGGTATAGTAGGAAATCCCGCGCATGTGCAGTATCATCCAGGACTCAGCCGAGATGAGACAGAGAGTGTAAACAACGTATGAATATTCATTAGCCAGCGGTGCTGCGGGCCGGGCAGCGGTTACGTCACAGTGCCAGTTGAAGGCAGTAACCCCATCCGTGCCAGTTAGCAGCTAATTTGAATATACCGAAAACCAGCTATAACGGGCGAACGGCGCAGCGCATCCGGGCAAGGTAGGACTCAAAATTTTCAGCGTCTCCTGCACTACCCACATATACCCGTTGATAGTGCGGGACAAAACATATGACAGTTTTCCTTTAATAAATAAATAAATAATGCAAATAACCTTCAACACTGAGTTTCTTTGGCCAATAATGATAGAAAAAAACAAAATTTCATAAGCAGAAATATCTTTGCATCTTAAAACTGTGAAATTGAAAAAAAAAAGTAAAATTGTATTTTATAATCAACAAAGCTTTCAAACTGGTATTTTTTCTTTTAACACAGAATTTGCAACATTATAAAAATAAATAACACACATTCATTCACATAAAAAAAAAATATTTCTTCACATTAAATTGGTGATCTAATACTAAATTAAAAACCTTTAAGCGTACCTGTCAGATCCCACAAAAAACTTTAATATGTAACTCAGTATCTCATCCTGATCATGGGCATGTATTCTTTATGCCTCTATCACATATATTTATTATTAAAATCCCTCTTTTCATCTGCTCACTGTGTTAGAAATCCTCTCAGGGGAAGGGGGTGTGTCCTCCCTTGTGGTGGTGGGAGGTGATTGGTTTGTGGTGAGAGGGGCGTGTCCCTACCTTGTGGTGGTGGGAGGTGATTGGTGTGTCTGCTCATGCTGCTGCAGGACTGGATAGCGTCCAAGGAGGTATGGGGACCCCTGGTGGTGGGATTTTTAGGAGCAGTTTTCTTGATTAAATATTAGAAAAAAATGTAAACAACCACATTACAAAAGGTCTTTAATTTCCATTAGTAACAACATATAAAATGTTTTTTGGATCTGACAGCGCCCATTAAATATAATGTAAACAGATTTTTTTTAATGTATTTTGATTAGGAACCAATCTTAAAGGGGTACTCCCTGTTAAACATTTTTTTTAAATCAACTGGTGCCAGAAAGTTAAACAGATTTGTAAATTACTTCTGTTAAAAAATCTTAATCCTTCCAGTACTTATCAGCTGCTGTTATGATCCACAGGAAGTTCTTTTCTTTTTAAATTTCCTTTCTGCCCGACCACAGTGCTCTCTGCTGACACCTCTGTCCATTTTAGGAACTTCACAGAGCAAATCCCCATAGAAAACCAATCCTACTCTGGACAGTTCCAGACAGCAGAGAGCACTGTGGTCAAGCAGAATGGACATTCAAAAAGAAAAGAACTTCCAGTGGATCATAACAGCAGCTGATAAGTACTGGAAGTAATTTACAAATCTGATTAACTTTCTGGCACCAGTTGATTAAAAAAAATGTTTTCCAGTGGAGTACTTTTTAATTTTTAACATTTTCTAAAGCACAATGATATAAAAAAAATTACTGATAAAAAAAATGTTTCATAAGGAAATAAAAAAAATTATTTTCTTTAATTCTTAAAGTTAAAATTGAATAAATGTTCTCATTTGTTTTGCAATTACAACAGATTGTTCATTGGAAAAATAATTTCAGATCTTTATAGTCATTGTTCCACAGGATATGATTTATTTTATTTTTATTTATTTTTTTCCAACTATTGTAATATAAATGTCATTTAATTTAAAATATATATATATTCTGGATCATTCAGAATCTCTTTGTAAATTACATTTTTTAAAGTGGTGATTACAATGTTTTACAATGTATTTCTTTGAAATGTGAAGAGTAAGAGGCTGGAAACTGAATGAATTTCTCTATTCGAAAATCAATGGAGGACAATGCTAATCTTCAGGAATTGGGGTCAGTGTCATAAGGTTACCTCCGATTACGGCTCTTTTACAGCTTTTCAAATGAAATTTCTCTCCATACTTACTTAGGGAATGACCAGTTCCATGACCTTCTAAAAGTGCTTGACCTATTGAACAGACTTGTGCCCTTCGGTCAGTGGTGGGCTCTAGAAAGTGGCGTGATTGACTATTTACCATTAAATTATAGGGGCCAGAGGGTGTATTAGGCTATGTTCACAGCACAAAATTCCATTCCACAAAGATTGCTGAACAGACTTGTGAAATTCTAAGAACACAGAATTCAGCCGGAATTCAAGCCCCATTGACTTCAATGGGATTCTGCCTTGAAATCTTATATTCCGCCATTACGAACATAGGGGGAAAGTGTCTGAATGCAGGAAAGGCATCCGAATCTCTAGGACCCCCCCCCCCTTCCCATGTCTCAAAAATTGGGCCTTGACTCCCCCTGCTGGATGGATCTGTGGGTTGGCATGCACATGCCATTGTCTATGGGAGTTCCGGAGATGCCCAAGTGAAACACAGCGTTCCCATAGACAATGATTGGAGCATGGGCCGGCCCACTGCTCCATTCAGCAGGGATAGTAAGGGATCAGAGGTCAGACCACCTCCCTCCATGATCAGACACTCATCTCCAATTCTGTGGATCGGGAAAACATTTTTAGGGCTGGAGTACCCCTTTAACTATTCTAATGGAGCTTCAGCAACCATTTAATTACTAAGAATTATCCAAGATTAGAAAAACATAGCTGCTTTCTTACAGAATCACCCTTGTCCTAAGGTTGTTTGCGGTATTACAAGTTGTTTCCCTTCACTTCAATGGAGCTGAGCGGCAATACCATGCGCAAACTGACAACAAATGTGGCGCTATTTCTGAAACAAATCAGCTATGTTTTTCTAAGAATGGTTAACCCCTTTAAAGGGGTACTCCGGCCCTAAACATTTATCCACTATCCAAAGGATCCCGGATAACATGTCTGATCGCGGGGGGCCTGGCCGCTGTGACTCCCCGTGAACTCTAGGCTGACGCAGGGGCTTTCTGAACCTGGGGCTTCTGTGTTAGTGGTGTCATGCCACACCCCTCCATGCTAGTACATAGCCGTTACACCTCCCATAGACATGAATGGAGGGGGCGTGGCAGCTGTGGTCGCCAGTCATCCAGCACGAAGCAGAATTGACTCCATGCACCAGATGACTGGGGTGCCGCATCGGAGATCGCGGGGCTCAACAATGGCCAAACCCTCGTGATTGGAGATAAGATGCTTAGGGGCGGAGTACCCCTTTAAGGTATTTTCTAGCTCTCCCGTCCTGAAGATTAACAGACCTTCTCCAGTCCAATTCATCTTGGTCGGAGAAAACTTCTAGAAGATTCCAGCCCTTCCTCCAGACTGAGCACTGTGAATAGGAATGTGCTGCATATAAACTAATAAATTCCTATAATGACCCACTGATCACAGAGCCTGGAAAAGAAGAACTCAAATTCATCTAATATTCAAAGATTGTCAGAATTTTTTAATATTTTTGAATCAAACAACATTCACAACATTTTTTTTCAATCAGTTACCGATTCTCACTGGCGGCACATTATCCGGGAAATGATCTTTAAATATTTGTCATGTTGTCGGCTCAAATATCATTGGTCGTCTGTCTCCTTTGTATTGAACAATTGGTTTCGTAGAACAACAAAAAACATTCTTTAATTTTTATTTTATTGTTTCAAATGTAAGTAGCATATCTGCTGATGTATCGGGGAATTGTGCAAAGGTTTTTTTTTCCAAAAATGTTCATACAGGCTACACAGTATTAGGGGTAAGCCGAACATATACTCCGGACAATCAGTCTTCATTAACATTTTGGCAACTTAAAAAAAAAAAAAATAATTCAAATATTTTATAATTTTTTCTACTGGAATTCCCCATGATTGGTCAAGTGTTTTGACTTTACACTCTTCTTGGTTATTGGATCAGTCCACCATTGTAGACATAGTGCGATGCAGCTGATCCGACCCGTGTATTGGGGGGTCAGACCCGACTCTAGTGATTCTCATGACTACTATAACAGACCACGTAGCTGAGGATCATATTTATAATTTATTAAGGTGACATGCGGTGAACAGCTCCCTCCGATGGTTCTAATTTACAGCACATAGCGTTTCATGACATAGGACCTTCTCCGCCACTGGTAGGAACCCAATAATTTTTCCCCCTTTTCTGTACGATCCTGTGCGATACTCTTTGTATAGTACTTTGTACATTTTATTCCTACAGCTTCTCAGTTCTCTATGTTGTAACTATGTTGTTTCAGTAAGTCAGGTAATTCAGATTATTATAGTTTATTAAACCCAGAAGTCGGAACGTCTTGGTGTCCTGTGCTTCTTCCGTCACTTTGTGTCAGATTCATGGTGTGTGTCGGGGTGCACTAGTACACAAACTATACACGATTAGAGAATACGATATCTGACAGCGGGGGGTGGGGTCCGGCCGCAGGCACCCCACACAATCTCTGGCCCGGCACCCTTGCATTCTAAACATTTACGTTCGAAACGCCGGCTGTGCTCTGCTGCAGGTGGCCATGATTGTCACGCCTTCTCCATTAATATGGGAGGGGGCAGGATGGCTGTGGTCGCTCGTAATGGCCAGAGTGTAGAGCCTGCATCCTTTGGATAGGGGATAAGATGTCTAGGGGTGGAGTACCCCTTTAACCCCTTGAACTCCCAGAGAGTTCTCATGATGCCTATCCTCTATGATGTAGAGACAGCGAGATGACGAGGGTCAACTCTTGTGTTGTGGCCGTGAAATGATGCTTTATGAAGTGGTCACGAAGCAGGCTTTGGCCTAGCTGTACTATACTCAGCTGGAGGTGCGGTCAGAAAGATGTGCACTGTACTAGCACATGGCAAAACCTGCCCGGTCTAAACTAGATCATCCCCTCTCCTCTAGATAAGAGCGAGGCATGGCTGGGGAGGCTATACCCGTACACTCTATTGGCCTTTAGAAGACAGAAAAGGGGAAAGTTCGCTTATGCAGAACATAGAACAATTTTTTGGGGGCCTCTCTCCTGTTGGAGAAGGGCTTAGCGGTAGACCACATCCTTTGTGCACGTTTTTTAGTGTGACATGTTCTCACTTTTTCTTGCACTTTGGGTGATAGAGAACACTTGCCTCGGCTCTTAAGAGAAAATTAAATAAAGAACATAGAACAATGCCAAAGCACTCACAATACAGGGTTAATACTTTGTCATGTTGTGACAACACTGCAACCAAACTGCAACCATTAACTTTGCCATAAGGAACAATTCTGGGACACTGCACTTTTTGTATCAATTTCATAATTTTAAGATCTCTGTTTGCTGTTATTCATGAAAAAAAAGAAAAACAAAGCAAAACTTTATTGTTCACTTCCAAGGTACAAACCTACCCTGGTCAAAAGATGCACACACAGCTGCAGTGCTTGTTACAGTGCGGTTATCAGAACTGTGGCCACAGCAGTTTAACACAGAGCTGCAGAGTATGTTACAGTGCAGTTATCAGAGCTGTGATCAGGGCAGGTTTACACATAGCTGAAGTTTGCTACAGTACAGTTATCATAGCTATGATCAGGAAAGGTTTACACTCAGCTGCAGCGTATGTAACAGTACAGTTATAACTGATCAGGGCAGTCTACACATAGCTGCAGAGTATGTTACAGTACAGTTATCAGAGCTGTGATCAGGGCATGTTTACACATAGCTGCAGAATATGTTACAGTACAGTTATCAGAGCTGTGGCCACAGCAGTTTTACACATAGCTGTAGAGTATGTTACAGTACAGTTATCAGAACTCTGATCGGGGCAGGTTTACACACAGCTGCAGAGTATGTTACAGTGCAGTTATTGGAGCTGTGATGGGGGCAGTTTACACATAGCTGCAGAGTATGTTACAGTGCAGTTATCAGAGCTGTAATTGGGGCAGGTCACCTAGATGCAGAGTATGTTACAGTACAGTTATCAGAGCTGTGATCAAGGCAGTTCACACATAGCTGCAGAGTATGTTACAGTGTAGTTATCAGAGCTGTGATCAGGGCAGTTTACACATAGCTGCAGAGTATGTTACAGTGTAGTTATCAGAGCTGTGATCGGGTAAGTTTACACATAGCTGCAGAGTACAGTACAGTGTACACAAGCTAATCCAACCAACAGCTCACCTGTGTGAACTCATTTACATACGGCACAACTTTCACTAACTTTATTGCACAGTACTGTAGCACAGTATAGGCAGTGTGTACACAGTGCTTGTACCATTGTGTAAAAAGCATGTACACAGCCATAGAATTCATTTGAAGGAGCTAACATAGATGACATTAGATCCTGTAAGAATGACAACAAGGCAACTCTGCTTTACATTCTGCAAACATATCTTTGCACTACTAGATGGGGGTAATATTCTACAAATTCACAGTACAGGCTTAAAAGATCACTAAGGTTCAGCTCACACTGGCATCGTGGGCCCCATTTATTAAAGGCAAATTTTAAAATAATAGAATCGTGCTCGGGGCTACACACTCGTTCTCGTTACATACATACCTATATGAAAATACATTAAACTTAACAAAAGCGGCCAGATTTGGGCCCATAACCGCAACGGAGGGCACACCTTTAGAGGGCAAAAGTCAACCTAGTAGGATAAATAACAGAATTCATAATCATCCTAAACCAGTAACACAACAACTAACACAATACCCATATTTTAGACTTTATCTTGAGAAGCAGAAAATTAGAATCTGCGAACTAGCTATCATAGTGATCGGTTCCTAGTACTGAGGAGCTATGTTAGTAAAGCCCACTTTGTAAGAAACCAGCTGGCACTGAAAACAGGACCAGGCTGACATACTAGCTGATGTATTCATCTTTAACATACTTATCTACGACATCATGGCAAGAAGGAAACTGATAGATACCTGTCAGGCATAACATGGAGCTATCCAAGTCCCTGCTATTTAAGAGGCTATTAAGAGAATAAACTGTTAGCAAAATTACACACGAAGACGACATGACAGACCTTTGGTGATAATGATCTTGTGGCGCCATATCGCTTGTAAACAAAACTAGACTCAAATAAGTATTACCTGAAGACTAAAGCCAAAACTTAAACTGTCAACCTTCTGGCACAAACTGTTCTCAGGAGTGACGTCCCGCTGCGGGTGACATCCCTTCATAGCCATTGTGCCTGTAGACGTGACAGGTCTTTGCGTAACCATCGCGCCTGTAGACATGACAGGTCTTTGTGTAACCACCATGCCTATAGACGTGACAGGTCTTTTTGTAATCATCATGCCTGTAGACGTGTCAGTTTTTTGCGTAACCATTGTGCCTATAGACGTGACAGGTCTTTGCATAACCCATCGTGCCTGTAGACGTGACAGGTCTTTGTGTAACCACCATGCCGGCAGACGTGATAGGTCTTTTTGTAACCATCGTGCCTGTAGACATGACAGGTCTTTTCGTAACTATCGTACCTTTAGATGTGACAGGTCTTTTTGTCACCATCATGCCTGTAGACATGACAGGTCTTCCCGTAACCATTGTGCCTGTAGATGTGACAGGTCTTTGGCAAACCATTGTGCCTGTAGACGTGACAGAACTTTTCAGAACCATTGTGCCTGTAGACGTGACAGGACTTTGTGTAACCATCGTGCCTACAGATGTGGCAGGTATCAAAGGTATCCAACCACCTATGTGTCATGACATTGTTGCTCTGAAGACGGGTCAGTAACAACAACTACTCAGTGCCTCCCCCTGCAGACGAGGCAGGTATGAGTGGTATGCAACTGCTTATGTGTTGTGATGTTATTGCTCTGAAAAGTGAGTCAGTAACAAAAGCTACACAGTGCATCCTCCCCACCCCGCGCAGAGGAGGCAAGCATGATAGGTATACCACTGCCTATTTGACGTGATGTAACTATTATTTGACTGCTCCAAATGTTAGCGATGAGTGAGAATAACTTTGTGACATACGTGATACAAATGGTATTGTTAATAAGTGTGACAAACAGCTGAAATAAATAGCCAAAACTTATGCTGAAACTAACAGACAGTAACAAAACTGTGAACATATGCGAGATTTCAAAATCTCTGACACATGCGTGGGGTGACGGCTACAGTAGTGTAAGTGTGCTTTCTAACATATAAATGTTATGAACTATCAAGAGTAGCCAGCATCGATGTCAGTATATAACCTAGTACATAGTCCTGGACGTATGAGTAATATGAAAGCTAAGAACCTGTGTACAGTATAGCTGTTGTGTGTGACTGCACAGGGTAGAAAACATAAAATGCTATAAAAACTAACAGTATAGTATTATAATTTTTCATGAATGCCCGGATTAAATGTTATTCAGTTATGTACCGTATGAATACAGTATGAATGCTATGGGCATATGTACCGTATAAAACCATGAGCATATGTACCGATATGCATGAAAGTGCCATGAATGATATTGGCGAATATACCATATAAACGATATGAGAAGAGGTATGTGTAACAGCTGTAATCATATATACAGTATAAATACTGTAAGCGAGTGCACAGTGTAAACTATAAGCGTATGAACCATATAAATGCTATGAGCATATGTACAATATAAATGATATAAATGCATGCACAGCATAGATGCAATCACTGTGTACAGTAAATACTATGAGCATATGCACTGCACAAACGCCACGAGCGTCCGAACAGCACAAAATGCCACGGGTGCATGAAAACAAATGCCAAAAGTGCATGCACAGCACAAACACCATGGGCACGTGAACACAACGCCACGAGCGCATGCGCAGCACAAATACCGCAAGCGCACAAACGGCACAAACGCCAAGAGTGCATGTGTAACATAAATGCAATGGATGTATGACCAATGAGAGCATATGAACAGCATAAAAGCCATAAGCGTACAAACAGTATACATGCAGTTAGATGATATATACAATACAGTACAATCTGCAGTTATCATGTTATAGAACAGGAGGAGCTGAGCAGACGATATATACAGTCATGGCCGTAAATGTTGGCACCCCTGAATTTTTTCAAGAAAATTGAGTATTTCTAACAGAAAAGGATTGCAGTAACACAGGTTTTGCTATACACATGTTTATTCCCTTTGTGTGTATTGGAACTAAACCAAAAAAGGAGGAAAAAAAGCAAATTGGACATGTCACCAAACTCCAAAAATGGTCTGGACAAAATTATTGGCACCTTTAACCCCTTAAGGACACATGACGTTCTCATACGTTTCCATTTCCGAGTCCTTAAGGACACATGACGTATGAGAACGTCATGTGTTTTACCGGCCCCCCGCAACCATCTGGAGCGGAGCTGGTGCCCGATGCCTGCTGAAATCGTTCAGCAGGCATCGGGGCATATCGCCCAGGGGGGTCATTATGACCCCCCATGTCGGCGATGGCCGCAGATCGCTGGACAATTCAGTCCAGCGATCTGCGGCGGATTCCGGGTCAATCGGGTCTCCAGTGACCCGATGACCCAGAATTACTGGCTGATCGGGGCCGTCAGAGACGGCCCCGAACAGCAAGACCCAGCAGGGGTGAGGTGGCACTGGTGCCACCTCACGATCGCCCTGATTCGTCGGCCGGATTACCGGCCGACCAATCAGGGCGCCTGCTGCTGGTGTCACTCCCGCAACCCGCTCCGCCCCTCTTCCGGAGGACGTGAGCGGGTGCGGGACGTGCACCCCGGGTGCTGGGGACCCCGATCCCCGGCGTCAATGTTGGGATCGGGGCCCCAGGAGCAGCGGCGGCGGCGGCGACGACGAGGGACTGACCTGTGCGGCGAGGATCGTTGGAGGTGAGTGACAGCCTCCTGCTGTTGCTTAGCAACAGCTCCCAGCATGCAAAAAGGGCATGCTGGGAGCTGTAGTTATGCAACAGCAGGAGGCAGACCACCTCAACTCCCAGCATTCCCTTATGGGCATGCTGGGACTTGTAGTTTTGCAACAGCTGGAGGAACATTCTTTCTATGGAAAAGTGTACCTTCAGCTGTTGTATAACTACAACTCCCAGCTTGCACAATCAGCTAAAGTGCATGCTGGGAGTTGTAGTGGTGCATCTGGTGGTTGCATAACTACAACTCCCAGCATGCCCGTTGGCTGTCGGTGACTGCTGAGAGTTGTAGTTTTGCAACAGCTGAAGGCACACTGAGTTAAGTAGCAAACCAGTGTGTCTCCAGCTGTTGCATAACTACAATCCCCAGCATCCCCAGCCAAAATAGTATGCCTCCAGCTGTTGCATAACTACAACACCCAGAATGCCCTTCCGCTGTCCGTACATGCTGGGGGTTGTAGCTTTTGCAACAGCTGAAGGCACACTGGTTGCAAAACACTGAGTTTGTTACTAAACTCGGTGTTTCACAACCAGTGTGCCTCCAGCTGTTGCAAAACTACAACTCCCAGCATGCACTGATAGACCGTACATGCTGGAAGTTGTAGTTTTGCAACAGCTGGATGTTCCCCCCCCCCCAATGTGAACGTACAGGGTACACTCACATGGGCGGAGGATTACAGTAAGTATCCGGCTGCAAGTTTGAGGTGCGGCAAAATTTCTGCCGCAGCTCAAACTGCCAGCGAGAAACTACTACGTATACACATACCCCTACACAGCCCTCCTCCCCAATAAAAATGAAAAACGTCTGGTACGCCACTGTTTCCAAAACGGAGCCTCCAGCTGTTGCAAAACAACTACTCCCAGTATTGCCAGATAGCCGTTGACTGTCTAGGCATGCTGGGAGTTTTACAACAGCTGGAGGCACCCTGTTTGGGAATCACTGGCGTAGAATACCCCTATGTCCACCCCTATGCAAATCCCTAATTCAGGCCTCAAATGCGCATGGCGCTCTCACTTTGGAGCCCTGTCGTATTTCAAGGCAACAGTTTAGGGTCACATATGGGGTATCGCCGTACAAATTTTGGGGGTATTTTCTGCTAGTACCCTTTTAAAAAATGTAAAATTTTTGGGAAAATATATATTTTTTTACATATGCAAAAGTCGTGAAACACCTGTAGGGTATTAAGGTTCAAATTACCCCTTGTTACGTTCCCCGAGGGGTCTAGTTTCCAAAATGGTATGCCATGTGGTTTTTTTTTTGCGGTTCTGGCACCATAGGGGCTTCCTAAATGCGGCATGCCCCCAGAGCAAAATTCGCTTTCAAAAAGCCAAATGTGACTCCTTCTCTTCTGAGACCTGTAGTGCGCCAGCAGAGCACTTTTCACCCCCATATGGGGTGTTTTCTGAATCGGGAGAAATTGGGATTCAAATTTTGGGGGGTATTTTCTGCTATTACCCTTTTTAAAATTGTAAAAATTTTGGGAAAACAAGCATTTTAGGTAAAAAAAATATATATTTTTTTACATATGCAAACGTCGTGAAACACCTGTAGGGTATTAAGGTTCACATTACCCCTTGTTACGTTCCCCGAGGGGTCTAGTTTCCAAAATGGTATGGCATGTGTTTTTTTTTGCTGTTCTAGCACCATAGGGGCTTCCTAAATGCGGCATGCCCCCAGAGCAAAATTTGCTTTCAAAAAGCCAAATGTTACTCCTTCTCTTCTGAGACCTGTAGTGCGCCAGCAGAGCACTTTTCACCCCCATATGGGGTGTTTTCTGAATCGGGAGAAATTGGGATTCAAATTTTGGGGGGTCTTTTCCGCTATTACCCTTTTTAAAAATGTAAAATTTTTGGGAAACCAAGAATTTTAGGTAAAATATATATATATATTTTTTCACATATGCAAAAGTCGTGAATCACCTGTAGGGTATTAAGGTTCACTTTACCACTTGTTACGTTCCCTGAGGGGTCTAGTTTCCAAAATGGTATGCCATGTGTTTTGTTTTTGCTGTCCTGGCACCATAGGGGCTTTCTAAATGCGGCATGCCCCCCAAAAACCATTTGTCGCTCCTTCCCTTCTGAGCCCTCTACTGCGCCCGCCGAACAATTAACATAGACATATGAGGTATGTGCTTACTCAAGAGAAATTGGGTTTCAAATACAAGTAAAAATTTTCTCCTTTTTACCCCTTGCAAAAATTCAAAAATTGGGTCTACAGGAACAAAAAGTGTGTAAAAAAATGTTGAAGATTTTGAATTTTCTCCTTCACTTTGCTGCTATTCCTGTGAAACACCTAAAGGGTTAATACACTTACTGAATGTCATTTTGAATACTTTGGGGGTGTAGTTTTTATAATGGGGTCTTTTATGGGGTATTTCTAATATGAAGACCCTTCAAATCCACTTCAAAACTGAACTGGTCCCTGAAAAATTGTGAGTTTGAAAATTGCTGCTGGACTTTGAAGCCCTCTGATGTCTTCCAAAAGTAAAAACTCATAAATTTTATGATGCAAACATAAAGTAGACATATTGTATATGTGAATCCAAAAAAAAAATATTTTGAATATCCATTTTCCTTACAAGCAGAGAGCTTCAAAGTTAGAAAAATGCAAAAGTTTCATTTTTTTCATCAAATTTTTGGATTTTTCACCAAGAAAGGATGCAAGTTACCATAAAATTTTACCACTAAGTTAAAGTAGAATATGTCACGAAAAAACAATCTCGGAATCAGAATGATAACTAAAAGCATCAGAGTTATTAATGTTTAAAGTGACAGTGGTCAGATGTGCAAAAAACGCTCCGGTCCTTAAGGTATAAAATGGCCTGGTCCTTAAGGGGTTAAAGGGGTTCTCCCTTGTTTATACTGTTTTTTGTTATTATGTTTGTGTGTTATGTGTGTATAAGTATGTGTTTTTTTATGTGTGTTGTGATTATGTATATATGTATTTTCTTACCTTTTGTGAAGATCCAGAAGCTGGCCACTTTTTCTTCCAGCGGCCTCCGCCATGTTGTGTTCGGTGGGATGTCGGGGGGTGTGTTTCTGACGTCCGAGGCAAATCTTTTCTTCCTGTTTCTTCCATGGCCATTTGTCTCTTAACCCCTGAGGACGTGGGTCATACCACGAAACATGTAGGGGAGACAGATTGATTACATTTTAATTGCAGCATTTTCCCCAATAGACAGTGGTCTGCAGCCACTGTCAAGTACATATTACTGTGAACTCCAGATAGGAGAAGTAACACTAGTTGAGGGAATAGCTTGCTAAATTTTATTCACTACAGGGGACTTTTTAATATTAGTACAATAAAAGTGAAGTTTTATATATATAGTTAGGGAGGGAATTTTCAATAGGGGTTTTTTACCCCGTCACCTTGGTGACTGGGGTTTGGAGGTTTTTCTTGGTTTATTTATCCCCTTTTCCCGTCCTGGGCATTTAAGTGTTTGACGATTCCAACAATCACTCTCAACGCCCTGCCTTGGGTCTCAAGGGAGCTTCTAATTGTACTGCGGCGCTGCCTGCACACCACTGGTCTCCTGACACCTGATGGCCCCCTAACCCCTTTGTTGGGGAATCCTCGCTTTCCGCCGGGCCTGACGAGCTCCTCTTTCCTAGGGCTGACTGATCCCCCGACCCTCCCTCTGAGAGTCTTCTTGACAGGGACACAACTACGTGCATATACTGAACTGGTACCCGGCCACTTACAATCCCCCGCTAGATACATGCAATACATGCAGCTCAGACACTTTGTCAACTCCGATGGTGGTTCCCTTCATCTGAGTAGGCCCCTCTTGCCCTTTGAGGTGCTGTGCACTTCCACTTCCCCGGTCCCCCGAGCGGTCTCTCAGATATATGGCCTTCTGCTTGACGCGATGGCCCAGGAGCTACCTCGATACACGGGGGCGTGGGAGGTGGAACTGGGCACTACCTTTGCGACCTCAGACTGGACGGCGGCATTCTCCCTATGCCATGAAATGTCGATTTCCTGTAGGGCCCAAGGGACAAATTATAAAATCATCTCTAGATGGTACAGAGTGCCGTCTGTTCTGAATAAAATGTACCCGACGGTGTCGGCACTTTGCTGGCGATGTGGGGGAGATGTGGGCACCATGTCCCACATATGGTGGTCATGTCCATCCCTGGGCCCCTTCTGGGTGACAGTAGTCTCGCGCATACTCAATATAACGGGGGTATCCTATCCCAATGATCCAAAGAGGTTCTGCTACTGTCGATTCTGCCGTCGTCGCGCTGGACTCTGGCCAAAAAACTAGCGCACTTCCTGTTGGTAGCGGCCAGGTCGGTGATCCCCCGTCGCTGGAAAAATAGCACCCCTCCAACAGTGTCTGACTGGTATAGGGAAATTCTTTTTATCTGTCGTATGGAGGAGCTGATGTCGGACTCAAGGGGGACAACCGACAGTTATAGTGCGATATGGGGCCCCTGGCTGACCTTACTGGAATCCCCTCTATACAGGACAGATTGAGTCACGGTGATAGTGGGCTTCTCTTCTCCGGCTACAGCTCCTGGCTCATACACCCCTAGCTCTCATTCAGTTTCTGAAGGACGAGTGGTTTGGTCAAGATCAGGTCAGTGACGTTGCTCCTGTTTTTTCTTTATTGTGATTTGTATTTGTTTTCTCTCCTTGTTTTCCCTCTTTCTGTTACCCTTTTCCTTCTGCCTTCTTATTCTGTTTTCTCTGTTTGGAGCTCCTCTGTCTGCCCGACTCCGGGTTCCTACTGACGATCAGAGCTTCACTCACACTCTTTACTTCCACTCTCTTTGTGCTCACAACTTACTACGCACAACCGAGAGCGCAAATCCTGACCTTTCTGAACCATTCCTAGCTTGGATCGTCGCTGCTACCCATTACTAGTAGAAATGGTAGATGTAACACTCCTGAATTTTGCATTTACGTGCCTGCTTTATATTACTGTTGGATTTTGCTCTCCTGACTGTTTGTGTTGCTGACATTGTACTGCACTGCCCTGTTTTTCTGTCTTTTATAACCTTTAATAAAGTTGTGTTTTGAGTATTAAAAAAACAAACAAAAAAAAACCACATACTTATACACACATAACACACAAACATAATAACAAAAAACAGTATAAACAAGGGAGAACCCCTTTAACTTAATATTTGGTTGCACACCCTTTGGAAACAATAACTGAAATCATTGTTTTCCTATAACCATCAATAAGCTTCTTACACCTCTCAGCCGGAATGTTGGACCTCTCTTCCTATAAGCATCAATAAGCTTCTTACACCTCTCAGCCGGAATGTTGGACCACTCTTCCTATAACCATCAATAAGCTCCTTACACCTCTCAGCCGGGATGTTGGACTCTTCCTTTACAAACTGCTCCAGGTCTCTTATTGGAAGGCGCCTTTTCCCAACAGTAATTATAAGATCTCTCCACAGGTGATCAATGGGATTTAGATCTGGACTCATTGCTGCCACTTCAGAACTCTCCAGCGCTTTGTTCCCATCCATTTCTGGGGCTTTTTGACGTATGTTTGGGGTAATTGTCCTGCTGGAAGACCCAAGATCTCGGACACAAACCCAGCTTTCTGACACTGGGCTGTACAGTGCGACCCAAAATCCATTGGTAATCCTCAGATTTCATGATGTCTTGTACACATTCAAGGCCCCCAGTGCCAGAGGCAGCAAAACAACCCAAAACATCACTGACCTCCACCATATGTCACTGTAGGTACTGTGTTCTTTTCTTTGTAGGCCTCATTCCGTTTTCGGTAAACAGTAGAATGATTTGCTTTACCAAAAAGATCTATCTTGGTCTCATCTGTCGACAAGACGTTTTCCCAGAAGGATTTTGGTTACTCAAGTTCATTTTGGTAAAATGTAGTCTTTCTTTTTTCTGTCTCTGTGTCAGCAGTGGGGTCCTCCTGGGTCTCCTCCATAATGGGGTCCTCCTGGGTCTCCTCCATAGTGGGGTCCTCCTGGGTCTCCTCCATAGTGGGGGTCCTCCTGGGTCTCCTCCATAGTGGGGTCCTCCTGAGTCTCCTCCATAGTGGGGTCCTCCTGGGTCTCCTCCATGGTGGGGTCCTCCTAGGTCTCCTCCATAGTGGGGTCCTCCTGGGTCTCCTCCATAGTGGGGTCCTCCTGGGTCTCCTGCCATAGTAGGGTCCTCCTGGGTCTCCTCCATAGTGGGGTCCTCCTGGGTCTCCATAGCGTTTCATTTTAATGTCGACGGATAGTTCGCACTGATGCTCCCTGAGCCTACAGGACAGCTTGAATATCTTTGGAACTTGTTTGGGGCTGCTTATCCACCATCCGGACTATCCTGTGTTGACACCTTTCATAATTTTTCTCTTCCGTCCACGCCCAGGGAGATTATCTACAGTGCCGGGGGTTGTAAACTTCTTGATAATGTTGCGCACTGTGGACAAAGATAAATCTAGATCTCTGGAGATGGACGTGTAACCATGAGATTGTTGATATTTTTCCACAATTTTGGTTCCCAAGTCCTCAGACAGTTCTCTTCTCCTCTTTCTGTTGTCCATGCTTAGTGCGGCACACACACAATGCAAAGACTAAGTGAACTTCTCTCCTTTTTATCTGCTTTCAGGTGTGATTTTTATGTTGCCCACACCTGTTACTTGCCCCAGGTGAGTATAAAGGAGCATCACATGCTTGAAATAATCTTATTTATCCACAATTATGAAAGGTGCCAATAATTGTGTCCAGACCATTTTTGGAGTTTGGTGACATTATGTCCAATTTGCTTTTTTTCCTCCTTTTTTGGTTTAGTTCCAATACACACAAAGGGAATAAACATGTGTATAGCAAAACCTGTGTTACTGCAATATATATATACACAGAGGAGAGGAGATCTATATATATATATATATATATATATATATATATACACAAAGGGAATAAACATGTGTATAGCAAAACCTGTGTTACTGCAATATATATATACACAGAGGAGAGGAGATCTATATATATACAGAGGAGAGGAGATCTATATATATATACAGAGGAGAGGAGATCCATATATATATATACAGAGGAGAGGAGATCTATATATATATATACAGAGGAGAGGAGATCTATATATATATACACACAAAGGGAATAAACATGTGTATAGCAAAACCTGTGTTACTGGTATCATGTTATAGAGCAGGAGGAGCTGAGCAGATGATATATACAATACTGTACAATCTGCAGACATAGAAAGTGGTTGGGAAAGTTATTTACCTGGCTACCTACCACCAAATTAGCAACCTGGCAACCTACCACCATAGCTACTTACTTTGCTACCTTTCACCATAGCTACCTACCTTGCTACCAACCACCATAGTGACTTACTTGGCTATCTTCCACCATAGCTACCTACCCAGCTACCTACCACCATAGCTACCTACTTGGCAACTTACTACCATAGCTACATACCTGGCTACCTACCAACATAGCTACCTACAAAGCTACCTACCTACCTAGCCACCTGGCTATCTACCAAACGTCCTACACAGCTACCTACCTAGCTGTGTGCCTACCTAACTATATACCTATTTATGTATCTACCTACATAGCTACCTACCTGGCTACCAACCAACATAGCTGATTACCTAGCTGTATACTTAGATACCTACTTATTTATCCATCTACCTACCTGCATATTTTTATTAACCTATCTGCATACCTACCTACTTGTTTACCTAGCTACTTGTCTACCTACTTACCTATCTAGTTAACTTGATACCTATCTGGTTCAGAGAGTTATCACTGTGTTACCTGTGGTGTTACATAGGACTGCAGGTGACATCTACTACATTATCTGTACTCAGAGAGTGATCATTGTGTTATCTGTGGTGTTACATAGGACTGCAGGTCACATCTATACTTTATCTGTACTCAGAGAGTTATCACTGTTATCTGTGGTGTTACATAGGACTGCAGGTCACATCTATACATTATCTGTACTCAGAGAGTTATCACTGTGTTATCTGTGGTGTTACATAGGACTGCAGGTCACATCTATACATTATCTGTACTCAGAGAGTTATCACTGTTATCTGTGGTGTTACATAGGACTGCAGGTCACATCTATACATTATCTGTACTCAGAGAGTTATCACTGTTATCTGTGGTGTTACATAGGACTGCAGGTGACATCTATACATTATCTGTACTCAGAGAGTAATCACTGTGTTATCTGTGGTGTTACATAGGACTGCAGGTCACATCTATACATTATCTGTACTCAGAGAGTTATCACTGTGTTATCTGTGGTGTTACATAGGACTGCAGGTCACATCTATACATTATCTGCACTCAGAGAGTTATCACTGTTATCTGTGGTGTTACATAGGACTGCAGGTCACATCTATATATTATCTGTACTCAGAGAGTTATCACTGTGTTATCTGTGGTGTTACATAGGACTGCAGGTCACATCTATACATTATCTGCACTCAGAGAGTTATCACTGTTATCTGTGGTGTTACATAGGACTGCAGGTCACATCTATACATTATCTGTACTCAGAGAGTTATCACTCTGTTATCTATGTTGTTACATAGGACTGCAGGTCACATCTACTACATTAACTGTACTCAGAGAGTTATCACTGTGTTATCTGTGGTGTTACATAGGACTGCAGGTCACATCTATACATTATCTGTACTCAGAGAGTTATCACTGTGTTATCTGTGGTGTTACATAGGACTGCAGGTCACATCTATACATTATCTGTACTCAGAGAGTTATCACTCTGTTATCTATGTTGTTACATAGGACTGCAGGTCACATCTACTACATTAACTGTACTCAGAGAGTTATCACTGTGTTATCTGTGGTGTTACATAGGACTGCAGGTCACATCTATACATTATCTGTACTCAGAGAGTTATCACTGTGTTATCTGTGGTGTTACATAGGACTGCAGGTCACATCTACTACATTATCTGTACTCAGAGAGTTATCACTGTGTTATCTGTGGTGTTACATAGGACTGCAGGTCACATCTACTACATTATCTGTACTCAGAGAGTTATCACTGTTATCTGTGGTGTTACATAGGACTGCAGGTCACATCTATACATTATCTGTACTCAGAGAGTTATCACTGTTATCTGTGGTGTTACATAGGACTGCAGGTCACATCTATACATTATCTGTACTCAGAGAGTTATCACTGTGTTATCTGTGGTGTTACATAGGACTGCAGGTCACATCTATACATTATCTGTACTCAGAGAGGTATCACTGTGTTATCTGTGGTGTTACATAGGACTGCAGGTCACATCTATACATTATCTGTACTCAGGGAGTTATCACTGTTATCTGTGGTGTTACATAGGACTGCAGGTCACATCTATACATTATCTGTACTCAGAGAGTTATCACTGTGTTATCTGTGGTGTTACATAGGACTGCAGGTCACATCTATACATTATCTGCACTCAGAGAGTTATCACTGTTATCTGTGGTGTTACATAGGACTGCAGATCACATCTATACATTATCTGTACTCAGAGAGTTATCACTGTGTTATCTGTGGTGTTACATAGGACTGCAGGTCACATCTATACATTATCTGTACTCAGAGAGTTATCACTGTGTTATCTGTGGTGTTACATAGGACTGCAGGTCACATCTATACATTATCTGTACTCAGAGAGTTATCACTGTGTTATCTGTGGTGTTACATAGGACTGCAGGTCACATCTATACATTATCTGTACTCAGAGAGTTATCACTGTGTTATCTGTGGTGTTACATAGGACTGCAGGTCACATCTATACATTATCTGTACTCAGAGAGTTATCACTGTTATCTGTGGTGTTACATAGGACTGCAGGTCACATCTATACATTATCTGTACTCAGAGAGTTATCACTGTTATCTGTGGTGTTACATAGGACTGCAGGTCACATCTATACACTATCTGTACTCAGACAGTAATCACTGTGTTATCTGTGGTGTTACATAGGACTGCAGGTCACATCTATACATTATCTGTACTCAGAGAGTTATCACTGTGTTATCTGTGGTGTTACATAGGACTGCAGGTCACATCTATACATTATCTGTACTCAGAGAGTTATCACTGTGTTATCTGTGGTGTTACATAGGACTGCAGGTCACATCTACTACATTATCTGTACTCAGAGAGTTATCACTGTGTTATCTGTGGTGTTACATAGGACTGCAGGTCACATCTATCAGTGGCGTTGCGACCCGGGTGCGGGGGGTGCGGCCCGCACCGGGTGACACCAACCTAATGGGGTGACACCAAGATGCTCCGCAGCACCCCCCCCCCCCCCGCTACACAGACACCCCCCATCTGTGCCTGACCGGCCACCCATCCGTCAGCACCCCCCCCCGCGCTGTGTGTGAGGTGCGCCCTTCCGTCCGTCAGCAACCCCCCCTCTTTCACCTGCACTGTGCGCCCGTCCGTCATCACATCCCCTCGCCGTTACAAGCACTGTGCCCGGCCTCCGCTCCCACGTCTGCGCCGGCCTGACGTCACACTGCATGGCCGCGCAGGAGGACGTCAGTGACGTCACTCGCAGGGCGCCAGGTGAGAAGGAGCGCTGCTGGATGGGTGAGTGTGTGTGTCTGTCTCTCTGTCTGTGTGTGTATGTGACTCTGTGTGTGTGTGACTGTGTGTGTATGTATGTGACTCTGTGTGTGTGTGTGACTGTGTGTGTATGTGACTGTGTGTGTGTGACTGTGTGTGTATGTGACTCTGTGTGTGTGTGTGTGTGTGTGTGTGTGACTGTGTGTGTATGTATGTGACTCTGTGTGTGTGTGACTGTGTGTGTATGTGACTGTGTGTGTATGTATGTGACTCTGTGTGTGTGTGTGACTGTGTGTGTATGTGACTGTGTGTGTGTGACTGTGTGTGTATGTGACTCTGTGTGTGTGTGTGTGTGTGTGTGACTGTGTGTGTGTGTGTGACTGTGTGTGTATGTGACTGTGTGTGTGTGACTGTGTGTGTGTGTGTGACTCTGTGTGTGTGTGACTGTGTGTGTATGTGACTGTGTGTGTGTGACTGTGTGTGTGTGTGACTCTGTGTGTGTGTGACTGTGTGTGTATGTGACTGTGTGTGTGTGACTGTGTGTGTATGTATGTGACTCTGTGTGTGTGTGACTGTGTGTGTATGTGACTGTGTGTGTGTGACTGTGTGTGTATGTGACTCTGTGTGTGTGTGTGTGTGTGTGTGTGTGACTGTGTGTGTGTGTGACTGTGTGTGTATGTGACTCTGTGTGTGTGTGACTGTGTGTGTATGTGACTCTGTGTGTGTGACTGTCTGTCTGTCTGTGAGTGTGTGTCTATCTGACTGTGTGTGTGTGTTTGTGTGTGTGTGTCTCTCTGTGTTCTATGTGGTTTTTTGTGTGTGTGTGGGTGGGGGGGGGGCTGGGGGGGGGGGATGAACCAGCGATCTAATGTGGGGAGACTTTGACCCATTGTGGGGAACCTGCGGCCTAATGTGGGGAAACTACTACCAAGTGTGCGGAGTCTATGCTACCTAATGTGGGGAGTCTATGCTACCTAATGTGGGAAATCTGTGCTACCTTATGTGGGGAGTCTATGCTACCTTATGTGGGTAATCTGTGCTACCTTATGTGGGTAATCTGTGCTACCAAATGTGGGGAATGTATGCTACCTAATGTGGGGAAACTGCTACATAATGTGGGGAATCTGTGCTACCTAATGTGGGGAAATTGCTACCTAATGTGGGGTAACTGGTACCTACCTAATGTGGGGGAACTGGTACCACATGTGGGGAATCTATGCTGCCTAATGTGGGGAAAAGATGCTACCTAATGTGGGGAAACTGCTACCTACCTAATGTGGGGGAACTGCTGCCTACCTAATGCTCCCCCCTGGCAGTAGCACCCTCATCATCCACCAGCAACACCCACCCCCCAGCAGCAGCACCTCCATCAGCAGATCCTGGTGGTGGATGATGGCGGTGCTCCTGCCAGGAGGATGATCCTGCCGATGGATGATGGGGGTGGTACTGCCAGGGGGGATGGCCAGTAGCACCCTCATCATCCTCCAGCAACACCCCCCAGTAGTAGCACCCCCATCATCCACTAGCAACACCACCAATACCCCCCCTCCCGTGGTAATAGCATCAGCTAACGGATGTTGAGGGGTGTTACTGCGGTTGTGGTATTATATTCAGAGGGTGCACTGTATGGCAATGTTATTCATAGGGCGCAGTTTGTGGTAGTATTATATTCAGAGGGCGCAGTTTGTGGTAGTATTATATTTAGAGGGTGCAGTTTGTGGTAGTATTATATTCATAGGGCGTAGTTTGTGGTAGTATTATATTCAGAGGGCGCAGTTTGTGGTAGTATTATTAGAGATGAGCGAACTTACAGTAAATTCGATTTGTCTCGAACTTCTCGGCTCGGCAGTTGATGACTTATCCTGCGTAAATTAGTTCTCCTAGGACTGTATCCACCTTTTCCAGCCCACGGGAGCACCTGAAAGCTGAACTAATTTATGCAGGAAAAGTCATCAACTGCCGAGCCGAGAAGTTTGTGACGAATCGAATTTACTGTAGTTCGCTCATCTCTAAGTATTATATTCAGAGGGTGCAGTGGGTGGTAGTATTATATTCAGGGGTACAGTATGTGGCAGATTTATATTCAGGGGTACAGTATGTGGCAGATTTATATTCAGGGGTACAGTATGTGGCAGATTTATATTCAGAGGGTACACTATGTGGCAGATTTATATTCAGGGGGCGCAGTTTGTGGTAGTATTATATTCAGAGGGCGCAGTGGGTGGTAGTATTATATTCAGAGGGTACAATATGTGGTAGTATTATATTCAGTGGGTACAGCGTGTGGCGGTATTATATTCAGGGGTACAGTATGTGGCAGATTTATATTCAGGGGTGCAGTGTGTGGCAGTTTATATTCAGAGGGCACAGTGTGTGGTAGTATTATATTCAGAGGGCGCAGTGGGTGGTAGTATTATATTCAGAGGGCGCAGTGGCTGGTAGTATTATATTCAGAGGGTACAGTGTGTGGCGGTATTATATTCAGGGTTACAGTATGTGGCAGATTTATATTCAGAGTGTACAGTATATGTTGGTATTCAGAATGTACAGTGTGTGGTAGTATTATATTCAGTGGGTATGGTGTATGGAAGATTTATAATCAAAGAGTATAGTGTATAGTAGTATTATATTTAGAGGATACTGTGTCTGGCAGGTTTATAATAATAACTGTTTTCATATAGAGGATGAGAATGCGCTGACATAGAGAGGAGACGTCTGGGCGTCACATTCTGCAGACAGAAGTTTTAGCTGGAACAAGTCCTGGCGGTATGTACCATCTGAATTAGATAAGGGAAGACTATAGAGAAGACGTTGCCTGTAATCACTGATATCATTGTGTATTCTCCTCACTATAGAGAAGACGTTGCCTGTAATCACTGATATCATTGTGTATTCTCCTCACTATAGAGAAGACGTCACCTGTAGTCACTGATATCATTGTGTATTCTCCTCACTATAGAGAAGACGTCACCTGTAGTCACTGATATCATTGTGTATTCTTCTCACTATAGAGAAGACGTCACCTGTAGTCAATGATATCATTGTGTATTCTCCTGACTATAGAGAAGACGTCACCTGTAGTCACTGATATCATTGTGTATTCTCCTCACTATAGAGAAGACGTCACCTGTAGTCACTGATATCATTGTGTATTCTCCACACTATAGAGAAGACGTCACCTGTAGTCACTGATATCATTGTGTATTCTCCTCACTATAGAGAAGACGTCACCTGTAATCACTGATATCATTGTGTATTCTCACTATAGAGAAGACATCACCTGTAGTCACTGATATCATTGTACATTCTCCTCTCTATGTCCTATCAGAGCTGTAGTCACTTGTAAGTTCTACAGTTATGGTGAGTGAAACTACAACTCCCAGCATAACCTCACCACTGCTCAAAGGGGTACTCTACTGGAAAACATTATTTTTTTTTATCAATTGGTGCTACAAAGTTAAACAGATTTGTAAATTACTTCTATTTAAAAATCTTAATCCTTCCAGTACTTATTAGCTGCTGTATAAGTGATTCACAGGAAGTTCTTTTCTTTTTTAATTTATTTTCTGTCTGACCACAGTGCTCTGTGCTGACACCTTTGTCCATGTCAAGAACTGTCCATAGTAGGAGCAAATCCCCATAGCAAACCTATCCTGCTCTGGACAGTTCCTGACATGGACAGAGGTGTCAGCAAATAGCACTGTGGTCAGACTGGAAAGAACTACACAACTTCCTGTGGAGCATACAGCAGCTGATAAGTACTGTAAGGATTAATATTTTAAATAGAAGTAATTTTAAAAATCTGTTTAACTTTCTGGCACCAGTTGATATAAAAGTAAATATTTTCCAGTGGAGTACCCCTTTAAGTAATTCTGGGAGCTGTATATTTAAATGGTGAAAACTTCCTTAACACTTTCCTATTCTGTGGCAACTGGTATATCTGATTATTATACTGGAATTTCTCACAATGCGCTACACCAGTGGTGTCTGTCACAACAGGCTAAAAACTTACTGAGGGGGGGGGGAGGTATGGGGGTGACACCATTTTCTACCGCACCGGGTGACACCAACCCTAGCAACGCCACTGCATCTATACATTATCTGTACTCAGAGAGTTATCACTGTGTTATCTGTGGTGTTACATAGGACTGCAGGTCACATCTATACATTATCTGTACTCAGAGAGTTATCACTGTGTTATCTGTGGTGTTACATAGGACTGCAGGTCACATCTATACATTATCTGTACTCAGAGAGATATCACTGTGTTATCTGTGGTGTTACATAGGACTGCAGGTCACATCTATACATTATCTGTACTCAGAGAGTTATCACTGTTATCTGTGGTGTTACATAGGACTGCAGGTCACATCTATACATTATCTGTACTCAGAGAGTTATCACTGTTATCTGTAGTGTTACATAGGACTGCAGGTCACATCTATACATTATCTGTACTCAGAGAGTTATCACTGTGTTATCTGTGGTGTTACATAGGACTGCAGGTCACATCTATACATTATCTGTACTCAGAGAGTTATCACTGTGTTATCTGTGGTGTTACATAGGACTGCAGGTCACATCTATACATTATCTGTACTCAGAGAGTTATCACTGTTATCTGTGGTGTTACATAGGACTGCAGGTCACATCTACTACATTATCTGTACTCAGGGAGTTATCACTGTGTTATCTGTGGTGTTACATAGGACTGCAGGTCACATCTATACATTATCTGTACTCAGAGAGTTATCACTGTGTTATCTGTGGTGTTACATAGGACTGCAGGTCACATCTACTACATTATCTGTACTCAGAGAGTTATCACTGTTATCTGTGGTGTTACATAGGACTGCAGGTCACATCTATACATTATCTGTACTCAGAGAGATATCACTGTGTTATCTGTGGTGTTACATAGGACTGCAGGTCACATCTATACATTATCTGTACTCAGAGAGTTATCACTGTTATCTGTGGTGTTACATAGGACTGCAGGTCACATCTATACATTATCTGTACTCAGAGAGTTATCACTGTTATCTGTAGTGTTACATAGGACTGCAGGTCACATCTATACATTATCTGTACTCAGAGAGTTATCACTGTGTTATCTGTGGTGTTACATAGGACTGCAGGTCACATCTATACATTATCTGTACTCAGAGAGTTATCACTGTTATCTGTGGTGTTACATAGGACTGCAGGTCACATCTACTACATTATCTGTACTCAGGGAGTTATCACTGTGTTATCTGTGGTGTTACATAGGACTGCAGGTCACATCTATACATTATCTGTACTCAGAGAGTTATCACTGTGTTATCTGTGGTGTTACATAGGACTGCAGGTCACATCTACTACATTATCTGTACTCAGAGAGTTATCACTGTGTTATCTGTGGTGTTACATAGGACTGCAGGTCACATCTATACATTATCTGTACTCAGAGAGTTATTATCACTGTGTTATCTGTGGTGTTACATAGGACTGCAGGTCACATCTATACATTATCTGTACTCAGAGAGATATCACTGTGTTATCTGTGGTGTTACATAGGACTGCAGGTCACATCTATACATTATCTGTACTCAGAGAGTTATCACTGTTATCTGTGGTGTTACATAGGGCTGCAGGTCACATCTATACATTATCTGTACTCAGAGAGTTATCACTGTTATCTGTAGTGTTACATAGGACTGCAGGTCACATCTATACATTATCTGTACTCAGAGAGTTATCACTGTTATCTGTGGTGTTACATAGGACTGCAGGTCACATCTACTACATTATCTGTACTCAGGGAGTTATCACTGTGTTATCTGTGGTGTTACATAGGACTGCAGGTCACATCTATACATTATCTGTACTCAGAGAGTTATCACTGTGTTATCTGTGGTGTTACATAGGACTGCAGGTCACATCTATACATTATCTGTACTCAGAGAGTTATTATCACTGTGTTATCTGTGGTGTTACATAGGACTGCAGGTCACATCTATACATTATCTGTACTCAGAGAGATATCACTGTGTTATCTGTGGTGTTACATAGGACTGCAGGTCACATCTATACATTATCTGTACTCAGAGAGTTATCACTGTTATCTGTGGTGTTACATAGGACTGCAGGTCACATCTATACATTATCTGTACTCAGAGAGTTATCACTGTTATCTGTGGTGTTACATAGGACTGCAGGTCACATCTATACATTATCTGTACTCAGAGAGTTATCACTGTTATCTGTGGTGTTACATAGGACTGCAAGTCACATCTATACATTATCTGTACTCAGAGAGATATCGCTGTGTTATCTGTGGTGTTACATAGGACTGCAGGTCACATCTATACATTATCTGTACTCAGAGAGTTATCACTGTTATATGTGGTGTTACATAGGACTGCAGGTCACATCTCCTACATTATTATGAGACTCAAGCATCCCGGCATATTACAATATATAAACCATACTCACCTAGAAAAGTTAATGACAAACCCAGCTCTGCTGAACCTGTATAAGTTACGTTTATTATACGCTCATAAAAGGTAATATAAAAAGTAAACATAGTGAGTGGCTGCTTCCAGGTGGGTCATGTGACCCGGGCGCCGCTTATCTCATCATTCTCTGAAAACTTCTCATTTATCTGGAGATGGAGAAGACGTGTGACGGTTTATACCACGTTCCCACAATATATACCTGCATATAACATTACTGCCAGCAGGAGATCGGGGGCGCCGGTGAGTACATCACATCTGTACTGCAAGATATATATCCTCAGGATAAATCTCCATCTGATTGTTTATACTGTAATGTAATCTGCCTGTACTCATTACTATCCTTGTACTTACATAGGACTGCGTAATCTGTCATCTCACTGTACACCATCAGCTCTGTAATAGTTCTATACATCTATCTATCTATCTATCTCATATCTATCTATCTCATATCTATCTATCTATCCTCTATTTCATATCTATCTATCTCTTATCTATCTATCTCATATCTATCTATCTATCTATCTATCTCATATCTATCTATCTCATATCTATCTATCTCATATCTATCTATCTATCTATCTATCTATCTATCTCATATCTATCTATCTATCTATCTATCTATCTATCTATCTATCTATCTCATATCTATCTCATATCTATCTATCTATCTATCTATCTATCTATCTATCTATCCTCTATTTCATATCTATCTATCTATCTATCTCATATCTATCTATCTAATATTTATCTATTTCATAACTATCTATCTATCTCAAATCTATCTGTTTATCTATCTCATATTTATCTATCTCATATCTATCTATCTATCTCTCATATCTATCTATCTATCTATCTATCTCATATCTATCTCATATCTATCTATCTCATATCTATCTATCTATCTATCTATCTATCTATCTATCTCATATCTATCTCATATCTATCTATCTATCTATCTATCTATCTCATATCTATCTCATATCTATCTATCTATCTATCTATCTATCCTCTATTTCATATCTATCTATCTATCTATCTCATATCTATCTATCTAATATTTATCTATTTCATAACTATCTATCTATCTCAAATCTATCTGTTTATCTATCTCATATTTATCTATCTCATATCTATCTATCTATCACTCATATCTATCTATCTATCTATCTCATATCTATCTATCTCTCTATCTATCCTCTATTTCATATCTATCTATCTATCTATCTATCTCATATCTATCTATCTCTCTGCCAGCCATTTATTCCAGGTCTTCTGGCTAACACCCCTCCCCCGTGCCCCCTACTCACTTCAACGCCAGGATGGGCTGAGGGCCCTTTACAATCAGCACAGGGGCTGCTACTATCTACTCGGGGCATTACTTACCTGGTGGAACTAGCTATTTGAGGCGTGACCTACCTGGGGGCACTACCTACTGATGGCACTTCCTACTAGGATATTACCTACCTGGGGGGGGGGGGGCACTATTTCCTGGAAGCATTATTTAATCGGGGGCATTACCTACCTGGGGGAATAACTTACTACCTACTGGGGGCATTAACTACAACCTATCTAGCTGAATGACCTAATGCCTGTGACAGTATTATGCTCACATTTATACTGGTATTATTGATAATATTGGTCTCAGTATACAGGATTTGGTCAGTAACAATATGATGGTAATATGTATAGTGATAATTTTCCTCCTTGTATACTGGTATTATTGGTAAAATGGGTCTCAGTACACAGGATTTGGTCAGTAACTGTAAGATGGTAATATTTATAGTGATATTTCCTGTTGCCTTCCTCTTTAAATTAACCCCTTAAGGACCAGACCATTTTATACCTTAAGGACCAGAGTGTTTTTTGCACATCTGACCACTGTCACTTTAAACATTAATAACTCTGGAATGCTTTTAGTTATCATTCTGATTCCGAGATTGTTTTTTCGTGACATATTCTACTTTAACATAGTGGTAACATTTTATGGTAACTTGTATCCTTTCTTGGTGAAAAATCCCCAAATTTGAAAATTTGCATTTTTCTAACTTTGAAGCTCTCTGCTTGTAAGGAAAATGGATATTCAAAATAAATTTTGGGTTCACATAAACAATATGTCTACTTTATGTTTGCATCATAAAATTTATGAGTTTTTACTTTTGGAAGACATCAGAGGGCTTCAAAGTTCAGCAGCAATTTTGAAATTTTTCACAAAATTTTCAAACTCACTATTTTTCAGGTACCATTTAAGATTTGAAGTGGATTTGAAGGGTCTTCATATTAGAAATACCCCATAAAAGACCCCATTATAAAAACTTCACCCCCCAAAGTATTCAAAATGACATTCAGTAAGTGTATTAACCCTTTAGGTGTTTCACAGGAATAGCAGCAAAGTGAAGGAGAAAATTCTAAATCTTCATTTTTTACACTCGCATGTTCTTGTAGACCCAATTTTTGAATTTTTGCAAGGGGTAAAAAGGAGAAAATTTTTACTTGTATTTGAAACCCAATTTCTCTGGAGTAAGCACATACCTCATATGTCTATGTAAATTGTTCGGCGGGCACAGTAGAGGGCTCAGAAGGGAAGGAGCGTCAAATGGTTTTTGGGGGGCATGTCATCTTTAGGAAGCCCCTATGGTGCCAGGACAGCAAAAAAAAAAAAAAACACATGGCATACCATTTTGGAAACTAGACCCCTCAGGGAACGTAACAAGGGGTTAAGTGAACCTTTATACCCCACAGGTGTTTCACAACTTTTGTATATGTAAAAAAAAAAATTTTTTTTTTTACCTAAAATGCTTGTTTTCCCAAAAATTTTACATTTTTAAAAAGGGTACTAGCAGAAAATACCCCCCAAAATTTGTAACACAATTTCTCCCGAGTACGGCGATACCTCATATGTGACCCTAAACTGTTGCCTTGAAATACGACAGGGCTCCAAAGTGAGAGCGCCATGCGCATTTGAGGCCTAAATTAGGGACTTGCATAGGGGTGGACATAGGGGTATTCTACGCTAGTGATTCCCAAACAGGGTGCCTCCAGCTGTTGTAAAACTCCCAGCATGCCTGGACAGTCAGTGGCTATCTGGCAATACTGGGAGTAGTTGTTTTGCAACAGCTGGGGGCTCCGTTTTGGAAACAGTGGCGTACCAGACGTTTTTCATTTTTATTGGGGAGGGGAGGGGGGCTGTGTAGGGGTATGTGTATATGTAGTGTTTTTACTTTTTATTTTATTTTGTGTTAGTGTAGTGTAGTGTTTTTAGGGTACAGTCACATGGGCGGGGGTTCACAGTAGTTTCTCGCTGGCAGTTTGAGCTGCGGCAGAAAATTTGCCGCAGCTCAAATTTGCGGCCGGATACTTACTGTAAACCTCCGCCCATGTGAGTGTACCCTGTACGTTCACATTGGGGGGGGGGGGGGGGGGGGAACATCCAGCTGTTGCAAAACTGCAACTCCCAGCATGTACGGTCTATCAGTGCATGCTGGGAGTTGTAGTTTTGCAACAGCTGGAGGCACACTGGTTGTGAAACACCGAGTTTGGTAACAAACTCAGTGTTTTGCAACCAGTGTGCCTTCAGCTGTTGCAAAAGCTACAACCCCCAGCATGCACGGACAGCAGAAGGGCATGCTGGGTCTTGTAGTTATGCAACAGCCGGAGGCATACTACTTTGGCTGGGGATGCTGGGGATTGTAGTTATGCAGCAGCTGGAGACATACTGGTTTGCTACTTAACTCAGTGTGCCTTCAGCTGTTGCATAACTACAACTCTCAGCAGTCACCGACAGCCAACGGGCATGCTGGGAGTTGTAGTTATACAACAGCTGAAGGTACACTTTTCCATAGAAAAAATGTGCCTCCAGCTGTTGCAAAACTACAAGTCCCAGCATGCCCATAAGGGAATGCTGGGAGTTGTGGTGGTCTGCCTCCTGCTGTTGCATAACTACAGCTCCCAGCATGCCCTTTTTGCATGCTGGGAGCTGTTGCTAAGCAACAGCAGGAGGCTGTCACTCACCTCCTGCTGCTGCTCAGGGAACAGGTCAGTCCCTCGCCGCCGCCGTCGCTCCTGGGGCCCCGATCCCAACAGGGACGTCGGGGATCGGGGTCCTCAGCACCCGGGGTCTTTCTCCCGCACACGCTCACGTCCTCTGGAAGAGGGGCGGAGCGGGTTGCTGGAGTGACACCCGCAGCAGGCGCCCTGATTGGTCGGCCGACGAATCAGGGCGATCGTGAGGTGGCACCAGTGCCACCTCACCCCTGCTGGCTATGGCTGTTCGGGGCCGTCTCTGACGGCCCCGATCAGCCAGTAATTCCGGGTCACTGGAGACCCGATTGACCCCGAATCCGCCGCAGATCACTGGAATGAATTGTCCAGCGATCTGCGGCCATCACTGACATGGGGGGACATAATGACCCCCCTGGGCGATATGCCGGGATGCCTGCTGAACGATTTCAGCAGGCATCCGGCTCCGGTCCCCAACCGGCTAGCGGTGGGGACCGGAATTCCCACGGGCGTATGGATACGCCCTGTGTCCTTACGGGGTTAAAGGGCTCTTTTTTCTTGTTGTGTGTTTTAAAATATTTTTTTCATAGACAATGGGTAAGATAGCAGGCGGGCACTGGGGCGGACTTGGTAGTGGGCCATGGGAGGGGGGCCCAAGTCTTGAGCTGTGTAAGGGGCCCCAAAATTTCTGTTGGCAGCCCTGCTCATATGTTTCTCATATCTATCTATCTGATGCTTGATAAAGATGGTGTGAAACCATCGAAACGTCGTATTGTATTGACATGGGCGAATAAAGCTCTGTTTTTTGCACTTTATACCGTCTGGGACGGGTGTGCTTCTATTTGCCAAGGATTTCATCGTTAGAAGCGGTCTGTGACTGGGACCTCATTTCTAGCCTGCACCCCGGTTTATCTCATATCTATCTCATATCTATCTGTCTCATATCTATCTATCTCATATCTATCTATCTCATATCTATCTATCTATCTATCTATCTCATATCTATCTATCTATCTATCTCATATCTATCTATCTATCTATCTATCTATCTATCTCATATCTATCTATCTATCTCATATCTATCTTTCTCATATCTATCTATCTATATATCTATCTCATATCTATCTATCTATCTATCTATCTCATATCTATCTATCTCATATCTATCTATCTCATATCTAACAATCTATCTCATATCTATCTATCTATCTATCTATCTATCTATCTCATATCTATCTATCTCATATCTATCTATATATCTCATATCTATCTATCTATATATCTCATATCTATCTATCTATCTATCTATCTCATATCTATCTATCTCATATCTATCTATCTCATATCTATCTCATATCTATCTATCTATCTATCTATCTCATATCTATCTATCTATCTATCTATCTATATATCTCATTTCTATCTATCTATCTCATATCTATCTATCTCATATCTATCTATCTCATAGCTATCTTTCTCATATCTATCTCATATCTATCTCATATCTATCTCATATCTATCTCATATCTATCTCATATCTATCTATCTATCTCATATCTATCTATCTATCTCATATCTATCTATCTCATATCTATCTATCTCATATCTATCTATCTCATATCTATCTATCTCATATCTATCTATCTCATATCTATCTATCTCATATCTAATATCTATCTATCTCATATCTATCTATCTATCTATCTCATATCTATCTATCTATCTCATATCTATCTATCTCATATCTATCTATCTATCTATCTATCTATCTTTCTAATATCTATCTAATGGCAACGTTCTTTGTCGTTTAGGTCACTCAAGGAATTCTCTATGGTCTTGGGCAGTTGAGAGGTTAATATAAAGGCCTGGTTGTCTAGGGCAGTATAGGGATTAAAGGTAAAATCCTTGGTGGTCTCGGGCAGGGAAGGGATAAATAGTAATGTCCCTGGCAGTGTAAGTTCACACTGAGGAATGTCCGTGTGGAATCCTTCCGGAATATTCCACACGGACATTTCTGCTCTGTGCAAACGGCATAATCTCGATTCCGTCGTCTACAGAAAAAATAGACTCTGAAATGCATTGTTGTCTATGAGACGAGCGGTCCTAGCACCCGCCAGATCCAGCAAATGTGAAGAATGTCCATACATGTGTTCTTGGTGGATATTCTGCACATGGCCTTAGAATTAAAGGTATATTCCCTTGTGGTCTAGGTCAGCGCGGTCCTCTAGTCCCCCCAACAGGTCATGTTCTCCGGATTTCCGTAGTCGTTTATAGGTGATATCATCAGTAGATCAGGCGTCACCAGAGTTATATCAACTGTGAAAGACTAAGGAAATCCTGAGAACATGACCTGTTGGGGGGACTAGAGGACCGCGCTTGAGAAACACTGGTCTAGGGCAGTGAAGGGGTTAAAGTTCCTTGTGCTCTAGGTCAGTCCACAAATGATAGTAAAGTTCTCTTTGGTCAGCGGCAGTGAAGAGGTTACAGATACTAAATCTATTGGGACAGGAAGTTCCTCCAGGGATTTGTTCTGATGCCGTATTGATGTTGGGAAGGAATTTTTTGGTAGTTGGTATCAGGGTTATTTGCCTTCTTCTGGATGAACACAGTAGGGGCAATATAAGATTATAGGTTAAACGTGATGGACTCAATGATGGATAAGATGTCTCATTTCCCTGCTGCACCCGGCATTTGTGTAGAGCGTCGGGTGCAGCTTCGGAGGTTCAAGACGTCACGTTGAGACGCCTCCGCCCCGCTTCGCCAGTCATCCAGCATGGAGCGAAGTTCGCTCCATGCACCGGATGTCTGGGGTGCCGCAGCCAAGAACTCGGGGGTCCCTAGCGGCGGGACCCCCACGATCAGACATCTAATCTTACCTTTGGATAGGGGGTAACTATGGTAATGTTCTTGGTGGTCTAGGGCAGTCAAAGAATTAAAGCTCATGTTCCTGGTGGTCTACAGAAGTAAAGGGGTTAATGGTTAAGTCTAGGTGTGTGAAGGGATTCATGGTAAAGTGCCTAGTGAGGGGATTGAAGAGGTTAACGTTTGACCTCACACTAGGGAGGTCAACAATAATTAAGGGGTTAATGGTGAAGCCCCAGAGGGTCTAGGGTAGTGAAGAAGTTAATGTTAAGGTTCTCTTTGGTTTAAGGCAGTAAGAGGGTTAATGGAAAAGTTACTGGTGGTCTAGGTCAGTATAAGTATTAAAACTAAAGTCCTTGGTGGTCTGCAGCAGTAAAGGGGTTAATGATGAAGTCCATTGTGGTCTAGAGCAATGGTCTCCAACCTTTAGACCTCCAGATGTTGCAAAACTACAACTCCCAGCATGCCCGGACAGCCGTTGGCTGACCGGGCATGCTGGGAGTTGTAGTTTTGCAACATCTGGAGGTCCACAGGTTGAAGACCACAGGTCTAGAGCATTGAAGGGGTTATTAGTATAGGTCCCCGTTGTCTAGGGCAGTATAAGAACTAAAGGTAAAGTCCTTGGGGGTCTACAGCAGTGGAGGGGTTAATGGTAAAGTCCCTGGTTATCTAGGGCATTGAAGGGGTTATTGGTAACGTTCCTGGTGGTATAGGGCAGTAAAGTGGTTAATGGTAAAGTCCCTGGTTATCTATAGCAGTGAAGGGGTTATTGGTAATGTTCCTGGTGGTCTAGGGCAGTAAAGGGGTTAATGGTAATTGGTAAAGTCCCTGGTTATCTATGGCAGTGAAAGGGTTATTGGTAATGTTCCTGATGGTCTAGGGCAGTAAAGGGGTTAATGGTAATTGGTAAAGTCCCTGGTTATCTGTGGTAGTGAAGGGGTTATTGGTAATGTTCCTGGTGGTCTATGGCAGTAAAGGGGTTAATGGTAATTGGTAAAGTCCCTGGTTATCTATGGTAGTGAAAGGGTTATTGGTAATGTTCCTGGTGGTCTAGGGCAGTAAAGGGGTTAATGGTAAATTCCATGGTTATCTATGGTAGTGAAGGGGTTATTGGTAATGTTCCTGGTGGTCCAGGGCAGTAAAGGGGTTAATGGTAAATTCCATGGTTATCTATGGTAGTGAAGGGGTTATTGGTAATGTTCCTAGTGGTCTAGGGCAGTAAAGGGGTTAATGGTAAATTCCATGGTTATCTATGGTAGTGAAAGGGTTATTGGTAATGTTCCTGGTGGTCTAGGGCAGTAAAGGGGTTAATGATAAAGTCACTGAATATCTATGGTAGTGAGGGGGTTGTTGGTAATGTTCCTGGTAGTCTACAGCAGTGGAGGGGTTAATGGTAAAGCTCATGGTGATCTAGGGCAGGGAAGGGGTTAATGGTAAAGCTCATGGTGATCTAGGGCAGGGAAGGGGTTAATGACTCTTGGCGCTGCCGGTGGAGCGGAATGTTCCTACTGGTCCTTTTCTTGATGCCCCTACAAGCCATAGGACCTGGGCACCTGCCCCGCTGCTCCCGCCGCCCCCTACTGTTTGGCTCATCCCCTTCGTCCCGGCACATTGCCTTGTTTTGGCGGTGTAATCGCGGGGTTAATCACCTGTGAGCGTTTTGTTTTCGTCCCGTCTCATTTTCCGCTCGGCTGATCTCTTACATTTGCTGCTCAGGAGGAAATGTGAGTAAATCAATAACGGTGACATTAATCCACATCATGAGGCCGCGGTAGAAACGATCCGCCACGCGCCCGGCGGCCAAATCTCTCCTGATAATCGCAGTAAATATGGAAAGTTTTCCGGGCACCGAGCTTCAGGCGACAGATTCAGCGTATCCGGTCTGCAGCACCATAGTGACGTCACCTATCGCTGGTCACCCGTCCACATCACCGCGCACAAGCCATTGATCTGGAGGAAGTGCTAATTGGTGATTAAGCGTTTCATTATATGTTGTCACCGGGAAGCCCGGATATACCTTTTCATTCCATGGTTTTTCAGAATTTTTCTTACATTGTAACTGCATATTGAAGATATTAAAGGGGTATTCCAGGGGATAACTTTTTTTTTAATATCAACTGGTTCCAGAAAGTTAAACAGATTTGTAAATTACTTCTATTAAAAAATCTTAATCCTTCCAATAATTATCAGCTGCTGAAGTTGAGTTGTTCTTTTCTGTCTGGCAACAGTGCTCTCTGCTGACATCTCTGCTTGTCTCGGGAACTGCAAAGAGTAGAAGAGGTTTGCTATGGGTATTTGGTTCTACTCTGGACAGTTCCCGAGACAGGTGTCATCAGAGAGCACTTAGACAGAAAAGAACAACTCAACTTCAGCAGCTCATAAGTACTGGAAGGATTAATTTTTAATAGAAGTAATTTACAAATCTGTTTATCTTTCTGGAGTCAGTTGATATATAAAAAAAAGTTTTTTTTCCCCTGGATAACCCCTTTAAAGAGAACCTCTCACGATCTTGTTAAATGTTATAATCCCCCCAGGTCACTGCCCCCATCATGATAAACCCCCCCCCCCCGGCCTTTATTTTTATTATTTTTTAATTTTTTACCTTCACATTGCTCTGTATTTTCTGCTCAGTCTCTGTCAGATTCACAGACTGGGAAGGGGCGTTCCCCAGCAGGCGTGACATCATCTGAAGCCATACAGGGGAGAACTTCCTCCCTTACTCTGCTACACACAGCCCAGAGCAGATCAATGTGAGATGAGCTATGATTGGCTAAGGCTGCACATGCCCCCCCCCCCCCTCAGCGATCCTGACTTCATTTCCTGATTTTGGACTTCTGCCAGGCCAGCAGGAGTCCAAAGTCTGTTCACGAGATGAGGGGTAAATGTGCTCTGGACAAGTATTGAGACACCTAGTGGCAGCTTTTTTAAACACAAATAAAACATGTACGGGGTCCCGGCAGCGTTCTGTCCCCGCAAGCTGCGGCAACCAACATGTCCCCTCCATGTATCCCATAGAGATACATGGAGGGGGCGTGTCTTCCGCTGCTTCCAGCTGGGGACAGCACGGCACTTCCTGCGGAACTACCAGGGCCCCGTACAGGAGATTGCGGGGGGTCCCAGCAGTCGGACCCCATGCGATCTATAACTTATCGCTTATACTTCCGATGACTTAAGATGAATTAGCTTCATGAGGTAGTCACCTGGAATGGTTCTCCAACAATCTTGAAGGAGTTCCAAAAAGTTGCTTAGCTCTTGCGGACTGATTCTTCTTCCCTCGGTGGTCCGCCACTGGGACCTCCCGTGATCTTCGTGCAGCACCTGGCATTCTATGTGGGGCTGTTGCTCCAGTCTCGGAAACCTCTGTGTTTCTGGGATGGAGACATGACATCACGCCACGCCCCCTCCATTCATGTCTATGGGAGGGGGGCGTGATGGCTGTCACGCCCCCCTCCCATAGACATGAATGGAGGGGGGCGTGGTGCAACATCACAAGGGGGCATGGCATGATGTTACATCTCCAGTTCCCGAAACATAGAGGTTTCCGAGACTGGAGGAGCGGCCCAGCATAGTATGCCTGACATCCGACCCAGAGATCAGGTACCAGACACAAAGATCAGATACCAGACCCAGAGATCAGGTACCAGACCCAGAGATCAGGTACCAGACCCAGAGATCAGGTACCAGACCCAGAGATCAGGTACCAGACCCAGAGAACAGGTACCAGACCCAGAGATCAGGTACCAGACCCAGAGATCAGGTACCAGACCCAGAGATCAGGTACCAGACCCAGAGATCAGGTACCAGACCCAGAGATCAGGTACCAGACCCAGAGATCAGGTACCAGACCCAGAGATCAGGTACCAGACCCAGAGATCAGGTACCAGACCCAGAGATCAGGTACCAGACCCAGAGATCAGGTACCAGACCCAGAGATCAGGTACCAGACCCAGAGATCAGGTACCAGACCCAGAGATCAGGTACCAGACCCAGAGATCAGGTACCAGACCCAGAGATCAGGTACCAGACCCAGAGATCAGGTACCAGACCCAGAGATCAGGTACCAGACCCAGAGATCAGGTACCAGACCCAGAGATCAGGTACCAGACCCAGAGATCAGGTACCAGACCCAGAGATCAGGTACCAGACCCAGAGATCAGGTACCAGACCCAGAGATCAGGTACCAGACCCAGAGATCAGGTACCAGACCCAGAGATCAGGTACCAGACCCAGAGATCAGGTACCAGACCCAGAGATCAGGTACCAGACCCAGAGATCAGGTACCAGACCCAGAGATCAGGTACCAGACCCAGAGATCAGGTACCAGACCCAGAGATCAGGTACCAGACCCAGAGATCAGGTACCAGACCCAGAGATCAGGTACCAGACCCAGAGATCAGGTACCAGACCCAGAGATCAGGTACCAGACCCAGAGATCAGGTACCAGACCCAGAGATCAGGTAACAGACCCAGAGATCAGGTAACAGACACAGAGATCAGGTAACAGACCCAGAGATCAGGTACCAGACCCAGAGATCAGGTACCAGACCCAGAGATCAGGTACCAGACACGTCATCACCTGTTCGGAGGAGAATATGAGAATGAAGCCTTTATGTTCAAATTGCCGCAAAGAAGTCACTTCTGAGGAACAAGAATGAGAGAATTTTTGGGCAAGGAAAAAAAACAAGTGAACGTCAGACCAGTGGAAATCTGTACTGAAGGAGGAAGAGAGGTAATGGTTTGTGCAGGAGGCAACGGGGGGCTTGGCAGGTGACACTGTTGGTGATTTATTCAAAATGCAGGGCAGACTTAACCAACATGGCTACCCGGGCCAATTCTGCCTATAGGCAGCCGCCTAGAACGCCATCTTGATGGGGGCCCCACTCTGCCCGCTACAAGAAAATTAGTAGCCAGCCAGCATCCGAAGCACCCACTGCCTATTCGAAGCACCTATCCAGCCAGCACCAAGGTCGCATTTTTTTCGCATTTATCAACTGTTGGAAGAAAATTACTTCTTTTTTAAGTGCACCTGTCCATAACAAAAACTTTTGATATAATGTAGATAATACCATAATATATACACTTCTGAAAAACATAAAGGGAACCCTGCGATAACACATCCTAGATCTGAATGAACCAATCGTATGAAATACTTTCCTCTTTACATAGCTGAATGTGCGGACAACAAAATCACCAAAAATTATCAATGGGAATCAAATGTATCAACCCATGGAGGTCTGGATTACACGTTACAAGACGTGTTTCGGCAAATGTAGCCTTTCTCAATCTTACGATTGAGAAAGGCTACATTTGCCGAAACGCGTCTTGTAACGTGTAATAATCCATGTTGTATTATCAATAAATCCTTTATTTGCATCTTAGTCGCTGGTGTCGGGATTTCTTCTCCTTCCATTGGATTTATATGATCCACGAGCACGGCGCACCATATCCTGGTGCCGTCCTCCTCTACAGATATATTTTCACCTTAAAGGGGTACTACCGTGCTGACAACTTATCCCCTATCTAAAGGATAGGGGATAAGTTGCCTGATCGCGCAGGGTCCCGCACGCAGCACCGCGCTCTCATCAGGCCGCTCCGTGTCAACATCCGCTCCGGGTCTGATGACGGGGCCGGTGATCGTGACATCACAGCTCCGCCCCCGTATGACGTCACGCTCCGCCCCTCAATGCAAGTCTATGGCAGGCGGCGAGACAGCTGTCTCGCCCCCCTGCCATAGACTTACATTGAGGGGCAGAGCGTGACGTCACATGGGGGCGGAGCTGTGACGCTCCGGGTCTGATGACGGGGCAGTTGATCGTGACGTCACAGCTCCGCCCCCGTATGACGTCACAGCTCCGCCCCCGTATGACATCACGCTCCGCCCCTCAATGCAAGTCTATGGCAGGCGGCGAGACAGCTGTCTCGCCCCCCTGCCATAGACTTACATTGAGGGGCAGAGCGTGACGTCACATGGGGGCGGAGCTGAGACGTCACGATACTCCAGCCCCGTGATTGGCAGTCATCAGACCCAGAGATCGAGGGGGTCTCCGCGCAATCAGGCAACTTATCCCCTATCCTTTAGATAGGGGATAAGTTGTCAGCACGGTAGTACCCCTTTAAGGACTTAGCAAATTTTCTTTTTTGCATTTTTCGCTTTTTCCTCCTTCCTTTCTAAAAATCATAACGCTTTCAATTTTGCACCTAGCGTCACCAATTGTACTTTGTAATGACATCACTTATTTTATAATATAACCTGCTGCAAAACAAAATAAAAATACTTATATGTGGGGTGAAATGAAAAAAACCTAAAAATATTTTGGATATTTTGGGGATTCCCATTTCTACGCAGTGGAATATTTGGTAACAATGACACCTTGTCTTTATTCTGTAGGTCCATACGATTACAATGGTACCCTAAGTATATAGGTTTTATTTTATTTTAATACTTAAAAAATTATAAACTACATGCACCAAAATTAGTACGTTTCAAATTGGCATTTTATGACCCCAATAACTTTTATATTTATTTGTGTACAGGACGGTATGAGGGCTCATTTATTTTGCGCAGTCAACTGTAGTTTTTATCGGTACCATTTTTGTTTTGATGGGGTTTTTTGATCGCTTTTTATTAATATTTTTATGGTATATGAAGTGACCAAAAATGCACAATTTTTTTATTTGGTATTTTTTTTACGTGTACGCCATCGACCGTGTGGTTTAGCTAACCTAATATTTTAATAGTTCAGACATTTACGCACGCGGCGGTACCACATATGATTATTTTTATTCTTTATTACATTATTTTATTTCAAAAATGGGAAAAGGGGGGGTGATTTAAACTTTTAATAGGGAAGGGGCTAATGAACATTTATTAAAGGGGTAATCCGGTGGAAAACTTTTTTTTTTTTTTTTTTATCAACTGGTGGCAGAAAGTTAAACATATTTGTGAATTACTTCTATTAAAAAAATCTTAATCCTTCCAGTACTTATTAGCTGCTGAATACTACAGAGGCAATTCTTTTCTTTTTGTAACACAGAGCTCTCTGCTGACATCTCTGTCCATTTTAAGAACTGTTAAGAGTAGGAGAAAATCCCCATAGCAAACATATGCTGCTCTGGACAGTTCCTAAAATGGACAGAGATGTCAGCAGAGAGCACTGTGCTCGTGATGTCAGCAGAGAGCTCTGTGTTCCAAAAAGAAAATAATTTCCTCTGCAGTATTCAGCAGCTAATAAGTACTGGAAGGATTAAGATTTTTTTATAAAAGTAATTTACAAAACTTTCTGCCACCAGTTGATTTAAAAAAAAAAAAAAGTTTTCCACCGGAGTACCCCTTTAAATTTGTTTTATTTTTACACTTTTTTTTGTTGCCCCCATTGCAAAGCACTGATCAGTGTAACCGGCATGGAGCAGTAGATCGCCAATCAGATAACGGAGAGGCAAGTGAGGACCCTCCTGTCGTCCGGTAAGCTGATCGGGACATCATGATTTTGTTGCAATAGTCCCGATCAGCTACGCTGAGCTGCCGGGATTCTTTTACTTTAGTTTTAGATGCCGTGATCAACTTTGATCGCGGCATCTAGAGGGTTAATGCCGGGCATCGGCCCGATCGGCCATGCCCGGCATAAGCCGTGGGTCCTGGCTGCCCGTAGCAACTGGGACCCACCGAGTTTAACCCGTTCTCTGCTGGTGAGAACGGTTTAAACCCGGTAAATGGGAACAGTGTGTACAGGTACGTCCTGAGTCCTTAAGGATCGGGGATGTAGGGCGTATGCATACGTCCTGCGTCCCCAAAAGGTTAAAACAAGTCAAAATGAGGCTCAGTAGTGTGTGTGGCCTCCACATGCCCGTATGACCTCCCTACAATGCCTGGGCATGCTCCTGATGAGGTGGAGGATGGTCTCCTGAGGGATGTCCTCCCAGACCTGGACTAAAGCATCCGCCAACTCCTGGACAGTCTGTGGTGGATGGAGCGAGATGTCCCAGATGTGCTCAATCGGATTCAGGGGAACGGGCGGCCCGTCCATAGCATCAATGCCTTCCTCTTGTAGGAACTGCTGACACACTGCAGCCACATGAGGTCTAGCATTGTCTTGTATTAGGAGGAACCCAGGGCCAACCATACCAGCATATGGTCTCACAAGGGGTCTGAGGATCTCATCTCGGTACCTAATGGCAGTCAGGCTACCTCTGCCAAGCACATGGAGGGCTGTGCGTACCCCCAAAGAAATGCCACCCCACACCATTACTGACCCACCACCAAACCTGTCATGCTGGAGGATGTTGCAGGCAGCAGAACGTTCTCCACAGCATCTCCAGACTTTGTCACATGTGCTCAGTGTGAACCTGCTTTCATCTGTGAAGAGCACAAGGTGCCAGTGGCAAATTTGCCAATTTTTAGTGTTCTCTGGCAAATGGCAAAAGTCCTGCGCGGTGTTGAGCTGTAAGCACAACCCCCACCTGTTGACCTTCGGGCCCTCATACCACCCTCATGGAGTCTGTTTCTGACCGTTTGAGTGGACACATACACATTTGTGGCCTGCTGGAGGTGATTTTGCAGGACTCTGGCAGTGCTCCTCCTGCTCCTCCTTGCACACAGGCGGAGGTAGCGGTCCTACTGCTGGCTTGTTGCCCTCCTACGGCCTCCTCCACGTCTCCTGATGTACTGGCCTGTCTCCTGGTAGCGCCTCCATGCTCTGGACACTACGCTGACAGACACAGCAAACCTTCTTGCCACAGCTCGCATTGATGTGCCATCCTGGATGAGCTGCACTACCTGAGCCACTTGTGTGTGTCGTCGACTCTGTTTCATGTTACCACTAGAGTGAAAGCACCGCCAGCATTCAAAAGTGACCAAAACATCAGCCAGGAAGCATGGGAACTGAGAAGTGGTCTGTGGTCACCACCTGCAGAACCACTCCTTTATTGGGGGTTTCTTGCTTGTTGCCTAAAATTTCCACCTGTTGTCTGTTCCATGTGAAATTGATTGTCAATCAGTGTTCTTCCTGAGTGGACAGTGGGATCTCACACAAGTGTCAGTGACTTGGAGTTACATTGTGTTGTTTAAATGGGCACTGTCATGAAATAAAAACAATTGATATGTTGTAGTACTTAAGTACTACAACATATCTCTAATATACTTTAATTTAAAAAAGTGATTTTAAAACAGTTTAAAATCACTTTTAAATTCGCCCACTAGGGGTCGCCATGAGTCGGAATTCACTCACTGCGGTGCTCGCCCCCGCCTGTCAATCAAACATGCGGGAGCAAGCGCTGAGAACAGAAGAAGCGCGCATTGGCTCTCCTGCTCCCTGGCCTTGCACGCCGGCCCCGCCTCCCAGCATCCCGTCGCTGCTGTCCTGCCCATCGCCTCACTGTCCTGGTATGTCTGGGGGGTTGAGGGGGGTTCGGGTAGCGGGTGTTAGGGTAGCGGGGTTCAGGGGAGGGGTAGCGGGATTCGGGTTGCACCGCGGCCATGTATTGTTTTTAACACAGGGTTCCTCCAGTTTTTCCCCACTACAACTCCCAGCATGCCCTGACAGCAAATAGACGTCAGGGCAAGCTGGGAGTTGTAGTGGTGAAACAGCTGGAGGCACCCTGTGTAGATGAACTAAGGGCAGAAGTCCCCCCCCCCAGCAGGCATCAGTGACGTGGTGCCTGCTGGGGAAGTCTGCCTGATAGTGAGCACGCTACCAGGCAGACAAAACTGCATTTTTTATATAGTAAAACATTTTTTTTTGTCAGGGAGGAGGTTAGGGATAGATGGGAAATAGGCAGGGACAGAGAGGGAAAAAAAGGGAGGGTGGGAGCTACCCTTTAAGTGTTCCCTTTAGTTTTTTGATCAGTGTATATTGGTAATTTACATTGATTAAAGTCTTTTTTATTTTTTGGGAGTGAATTTTTTTTTGTCCTCAGTGTACATAGCCCTGCTTGTCCTCAGTGTACAGAGCTCTGCTTGTCCTCAGTGTACAGAGCCCTGCTTTTCCTCAGTGCACAGAACTCTGCTTGTCCTCAGTGCACAGAGCCCCGCTTGTCCTCAGTGTACAGAGCCCTACTTGTTCTCAGTGTACAGAGCCCTGCTTGTCCTCAGTGTACAGAGCCCTGCTTGTCCTCAGTGTACAGAGCCCTGCTTGTCCTCAGTGTACAGAGCCATGCTTGTCTTCAGTGTACAGAGCCCTGCTTGTCCTCACTGTACAGAGCCCTGCTTTTCCTCGGTGTACAGAGCCCTGCTTTTCCCTCAGTGCACAGAGCACTGCTTGTCCTCAGTGTACAAAAAAAATCCCCCATAGCAAAAAATCCCCCATAGCAAACCTCTCCTGCTCCAGACAGTTCCTGACATGGACAGAGGTGTCAGCAGAGAGCACTGAGGTCAGACTGGAAAGAACTACACAACTTCCTCTGGAGCATACAGCAGCTGGATGACTGGAGAAATTGGTATCAGCTAGAACTGCCCTTGTGACAAAAAGAGTTTCCCCAAAAAATTTCCCACATCCCCCAATAAACAGTTCCAGTCTGTTTTCATGTACAGTTTTAGTCTTTGTTACCAAGACCAGCATGAGTGACAGTAAGAGCCGTTTGTCCTCCCTCACACAGCGACAGCAAGATGACAGAACATTTCACAATAGAACTCCCATGTAAACAGTAACAACCAGTGTTCCCCAGTCCTGATCTGAGTTCTCTCCAATATGGTGCCAGTTCGAGCGCCCCCCAGCAGTGTCAACCAAGGTTCCCCCCCCCCCCCATAAACAGTGCAAGAGATTGTTCCCTCATAAAAGCTGCAAGACAGAGTTTTCCTAATAAAAAGTGACAGGTTAGACTCTATAAAAGTGACAACCATATAAACATTGCCACATAACATTCCTCTATATACAGTAACAACCAGAACCCCCCATAAAGAGTTCAGAACAGAGTATCCTTTTAAACAGTAGAGCTGCCCTATAAAAAAGTGCTAGTTAAAACTACCCCTTTAAGAGCCCTACTTGTCCTCAGTGTACAGAGCCCTGCTTGACCTCAGTGTACAGAGCCCTGCTTGTCCTTAATGTACAGAGCCCTGCTTGTCTTCAGTGTATAGAGCCCTGCTTGTCCTCAGTGTACAGAGCCCTGCTTGTCCTCAGTGTACAGAGCCCTGCCTTTCCTCAGTGTACAGAGCCCCGCTTGTCTTCAGTGTACAGAGCCCTGCTTGTCTTCAGTGTACAGAGCCCTGCTTGTCCTCAGTGTACAGAGCCCTGCTTGTTCTCAATGTACAGAGCCCTGCCTTTCCTCAGTGTACAGAGCCCCGCTTGTCCTCAGTGTACAGAGCCCTGTTTGTCCTCAGTGTACAGAGCCCTGCTTGTCTTCAGTGTACAGAGCTCTGCTTGTCTTCAGTGTACAGAGCCCTGCTTGTCCTCAGTGTACAGAGCCCTGCTTGTCCTCAGTGTACAGAGCCCTGCTTGTCCTCAGTGCACAGAGCCCTGCTTGTCCTCAGTGCACAGAGCCCTGCTTTTCCTCAGTGTACAGAGCCCCGCTTGTCCTCAGTGTACAGAGCCCCGCTTGTCTTCAGTGTACAGAGCCCTGCTTGTCTTCAATGTACAGAGCCCTGCTTGTCCTCAGTGTACAGAGCCCTGCTTGTCCTCAGTGTACAGAGCCCTGCTTTTCCTCAGTGCACAGAGCCTTGCTTGTCCTCAGTGTACAGAGCCCTGCTAGTCCTCAGTGTACAGAGCCTTGCTTGTTCTCAATGTACAGAGCCCTGCCTTTCCTCAGTGTACAGAGCCCCGCTTGTCCTCAGTGTACAGAGCCCCGCTTGTCCTCAGTGTACAGAGCCCCGCTTGTCTTAAGTGTACAGAGCCCTGCTTGTCTTCAATGTACAGAGCCCTGCTTGTCCTCAGTGTACAGAGCCCTGCTTGTCCTCAGTGTACAGAGCCCTGCTTGTCCTCAGTGTACAGAGCCCTGCTTGTCCTCAGTGTACAGAGCCCTGCTTGTCCTCAGTGTACAGAGCCCTGCTTGTCCTCATTGTACAGAGCCCTGCTTGTCCTCAGTGTACAGAGCCCTGCTTGTCCTCAGTGTACAGAGCCCTGCTTGTCCTCAGTGTACAGAGCCCTGCTTGTCCTCAGTGTACAGAGCCCTGCTTGTCCTCAGTGTACAGAGCCCTGCTTGTCCTCAGTGTACAGAGCCCTGCTTGTCCTCAGTGTACAGAGCCTTGCTTGTCCTCAGTGTACAGAGCCCTGCTTGTCCTCATTGTACAGAGCCCTGCTTGTCCTCAGTGTACAGAGCCCTGCTTGTACTCAGTGTACAAAGCCCTGCTGCTCCTCAGTGTAAAGGGCCCTGTTTGTCCTCAGTGTACAGAGCCCTGCTTGTCTACTGCTGGGGGACCACTTCCGCCCTCACATGGTTGCAGTGCTGGGATGAATAGAAGACCTCAGGCTCTGTGTATGTTTCAGTCTGTGCAGATGTCAGTGAGGCTCTCCTGCAGGATTCAGTCTGGGTAGCTTTCTGTGGGAATTTGTGGAGCTTTCACATTCTGTGCAGCTATCAATCAAGCTCAGTGCAGAAAAGCACTTCATGAGTTTGGTCTCCTGCCAGCATGTGAGGAGACCAAACTCACTGTATTAATTGTGGCAGGGGACAGAACAGAGCCACCTAGTGGCCTTTTTATATAACATTTTAAACATATTTATGTTGATAATTTTGAAAACAAGTGAATGGGAAAGTGTCTGCTAATTACACAAGGAACTCTATATTAAACGTTTTATTTGCTGACAGGTACTGTTTGAACAGTTTGAGGACTCCATATGCTGTACATGGAGGACAATAATTGCCACTTCCTGTCCTCAGAAGAGATGTAGCAGAGCTGCTCCTGCTATAGGGACACACTATACATATTTGGGAATGTCCTGAACATATGGTGGTTTTATTATTTGGGTGGAGAGACCATTAGGTTGGGTTGAATTCTCCTGTCACTCTTGGTGGTGTCACTACATCTCGACGGTCCATTGACTACATCTATTATAATGATGGAGTCCGTCCATAAAACAGAAAAGTCTGTGCTCACCCAGACATGGTAGAAGAACCTGATACCCGGCAGTAAAGTCGAACAAGGGTGAATATTTAACTTACTACGACAACCAAATAAAATATAAGTTACTGAGCTGTAAAGAGTCAAAGGTGAAGCTAATGCCAACAACCCTATCGGCATGGACATACTGCTCCATAGTGATATACATGGTACATTAGGAAGAACGTAGGGGCTGAGATGGTGGCATGGGCTCAGGAATGACCTTGTCATCCTGTGGTCCACAGGTAGTCAGAATCTGACATCCTGTTCAGTAGGGCACTTAAATGAGTACTCCACCCTTAGAATCTTATCCCTTATCAAAAAACGAAACAAAAGTAAAAACCTAGAGTGCTTCTATGTTGATGCTGTTCACCTGTGTGCTGTTCACCTGTGTGACCGCAAGGCACCTGAGCCACATCAAGAAACCAGGGGTACCAACACCCGCTGAGCCCCATCGAGAGAACAGGAGCACCAACACCCACTGAGCCCCATCGAGAGACCGGGGGCACCAACACCCACTGAGCCCCATCGAGAGACCAGGGGCACCAACACCCACTGACCCCCATCGAGAGACCAAGGGCACCAACACCCGCTGATCCCCATCGAGAGATCAGGAGCACCAACACCCACTGAGCCCCATCGAGAGATCAGGAGCACCAACACCCACTGAGCCCCATCGAGAGACCAGGGGCACCAACACCCGCTGAGCCCCATCGAGAGACCAGGGGCATCAACACCCACTGAGCCCTATCGAGAGACTAGGGGCACCAACACCCACTGAGCCCCATCGAGAGACCAGGGGCACCAACACCCACTGAGCCCCATCGAGAGACCAGGGGCACCAACACCCACTGAGCCCCATCGAGAGACCAGGGGCACCAACACCCACTGAGCCCCATCGAGAGACCAGGGGCACCAACACCCACTGAGCCCCATCGAGAGACCAGGGGCACCAACACCCACTGAGCCCCATCGAGAGACCAGGGCCACCAACACCCACTGAGCCCCATCGAGAGACCAGGGGCACCAACACCCACTGAGCCCCATCGAGAGACCAGGGGCACCAACACCCACTGAGCCCCATCGAGAGACCAGGGGCACCAATACCCACTGAGCCCCATCGAGAGACCAGGGGCACCAACACCCACTGAGCCCCATCGAGAGACCAGGGGCACCAACACCCACTGAGCCTTATCGAGAGACCAGGGGCGCCAACACCCTCTGAACCCTCTGTAGCTTAGGAGAGAACTGAACAAGACAAATAAATGACAAGTCTGCAAGTCCCTTTGTAATAACAGGCAGTGTCTTGTAGAATTAGGTAAGCTCTTTTTGCACCTTGTATGAAGTTGTTATTGGTGCATTGTATAGCTGTATTATTTGTGGACTGTATGGTGCTTTTATTTGAGTCTTGTTTGGGGATATAAGATTTGCACACTGTCTTCTGACATTATTTGATCATTCTATAGACATATCATAGCTGTATTATTTAAGGTGCTGCATGGCGGTACTATTTGTGATCTGTATGGTGCTTTCATTTTAGCCCTGTACAGTTGGATTAAGACAAAGCTGATATTTGTCCACTATATGGGATCATTATCTGGATATTACACATCGGTATAATTCCAACACTATATAGCTGTGTTATTCATGCACTGTATTGCAGTATTATTCGAGCACTGGTTAGAGATAAGTCATTTAGACACTGATGATGTTATTTGATTGGTGTAAACAATTAAAATCTTTACGTTGTACAGCGGTATAACTTGTGCACTGTATGGCTGTATTATTTAAATGTCATTAAAAGAAAAAAAAACTTTTGATATGTTGATTCAGATATATGAAAAGTTTTGATTGGTCAGTGTCTGAGAAGTGTGTGCTTAGCGTGTTCTTTCCCGGCTCGATGTCACGTGACTTAGACGGTCTCATCATGTAAGCCTATAGGACTGTCTCATTCACATAGACCCAGAGTATGGAGAGGAGAATGCGGCAGCGCAGGATTTACTGACCGGTCAGGGTTTGACCCCTCAGACCCCGACGATAGAAACTTCTGACATGTCCCGAGGACACTGCAAAGGATTTTCTAATGACAGGTCTATTTTAAAAGGGTGCTCCGCCCCTAGACATCCAAAGAATAGGGGATAAGATATCTGATGGCTGGGGGGTCCGGCCACTGGGGGTCGATGACCACGGCCTTGCAAAGCCCGGGGCGGATATCCCCCCTGTGATCAGACATCTTATCCCCTATCCTTTGGATAGGAGATTAGATGTCTAGAGGTGGAGTACCCCTTTAACCCCTTAAGGACCAAGCCCATTTTCACCTTAAGGACCAGAGCATATTTTGAACATCTGATCGCTGTCACTTTAAATCTGGGATGTTTTTACTTATGAATTTGATTCTGAGATAGTTTTTTCGTGACATATTCTACTCTAACATAGTGGTAAATTTTCGTCGATAGTTGCATCATTTCTTGGTGAAAAATTCAAAAATCTCATGAAAATTTTGAAAATTTTAAAGCTCTCTGCTTGTAAGGAAAATGGACATACCAAATAAATTATACATTGATTCACATATACAATATGTCTACTTTATATTTTCATCATAAAGTTGACATGTTTTTACTTTTGGAAGACACCAGAGGGCTTCAAATTTCAGCAGCAATTTTCCAATTTTTCACAAAATTTTCAAAATCTAAAATTTTCAGGGACTAGTTCAGTTTTATATTCAGATTAGAAATACCCCATAAATGACCCCTTTATAAAAACTGCACCCCTCAAAGTATTCAAAATGACATTCAGAATGTTTGTTAACCCTTTAGGTGTTTCACAGGAATAGCAGCAAAGTGAAGGAGAAAATTCTAAATCCAAATTTTGTAGACTTGTAGACCTAGTCTTTTTTTTTTAAGGGGTGAAAGGAGAAAATGCCCCCCAAAATGTGTTTGAGGGTACATTCACACAGGCGGGGGTTTAGTCTTCAGCTGGGAGTTTGAGCTGCAGCAGTAAATTTCCTGCATCTCAAACTTGCAGCGAGAGACTCACTGTAAACCCCTGCCTGTGTGAATGTACCCTGGGGGGGGGGGGGGGGCCTCAGGCTGTGGCAAAACTACAACTCCCAGCATGCCATTTGGCTGTCCGTGCATGCTGAGGGTTGTAGTTATGCAACAGCTGAAGGCACTCTGGTTGCAAAAGACTGATAGTTTGTTACTTAACTCAGTGTTTCCCAACCCGTGTGCCTCCAGCTGTGGCAAAACTACAACTGGGCATGCTGGGAGTTGTAGTTTTGAAACTCCTAGAAGCAGCAGTGAAGATCACTTTAAAGCGATCTTCACTGCTGCCTCTGATGCCGCTGCCTACATTTGCCTGGGCCTCCTTTCTGAAGCCAGTCCCCGTGTGAACTTAGTTAACTGCCGTCGGTCCCCCCTACATCATCTGCCTCCACAGCCATCGCTGCCATCTTCCCCCGCTCTGCCTGAAGTCAGCAGGCAGAATGGGGAAGATGGCGGCGACGGCTGCAGAGGCCGTTGATTCAAGGGTGGGGTGAGGGGAAGGGGGACCGGCGGCAGTTACCTAAGATCATGCGGGGACTGGCAACAGAAAGGAGGCGCAGGCAACTGGAGGCAGCGGTGGTGTAAAGTGATCTTCACTGCTGCTTCTAGGAGTTTCAAAACTTCAACTCCCAGAATTAAACTTTCAGCCCCTGCCCTGCGATTTGCCGGTAAGTCCTGACCGCCAATCGCAGGGGATAGGAGGAGGTGGCACCCCTTTCACCTCTCTCCTACCCTGTCTCTGACAGCTACGATCATCCCTAATTTCCGGGCGATCGGGTCATCAGCGACCCGATCAGCCCGGAAAAACCATGACTTGCCGGTCAATTCCGCCAACAAGGGGGGGTCTCAGGACCCCCCAGGGGTTTGCATGGGATGCCTGCTGAATGATCTCAGCAGGCATCCCGGTCCGGTCCCTGCCCGGCGAGCGACAGGGACCGGAATTCCCATGGGCGTACAGGTACACCCTTGGTCCTTAAAGGGGTTGTGCGCTGCCCTGCTTTTCGGAGCTCCGCACGCAGCATCTGGAAGTTCCTTACTCCGAACGCTGTGTGCGGGCTTCCGTGTTCGCGGCCACCGGACGTGACGTCGCGCCCGGCCCCCTTGTGGCGTCATGCCCGTCCCCTCAACGAAAGTCTATGGGAAGTGGGCGCGACCTCTGTCACGCCCCTTTCCATAGACTTTGGTAGAGGGGGCGGGCGTGACGTCACGAGGGGGCCGGGCTTGACATCACGTCCGGCGGCCGCGAACACGGAAGTCCGCACACAGCGTTCGGAGTAATGAACTTCTGGACGCTGCGTGCGGAGTTCTGAAAAGCAGGGCAGCGCACAACCCCTTTAAGGAGTTAAGCACTATATGGCAGTGTAATTTGCTCACTTCACTGACTGTACTGTGGGAAGCTTCTCAATAAAGACACCATGATTATTCATCACAAACGGGTGAGTGCTGGCATCATTTTCTTTCTGTAATTTGCTCTCTTAAAGAGAACCTGTCATGATCTTGTTAAATGTTATAATCCCCCCAGGTCACTGCCCCCATCATGATAAACCACCCCCTGCCTTTATTTTTATTATTTCTTAGTTTTCTGCCTTGATATTGCTCTGTATTTTCTGCTCAGAAAGGGGCGTTCCCCAGCAGGTGTGACATCATCTGAAGCCATACAGGGGAGAACTTCCTCCCTCACTCTGCTACACAGAACCCAGAGCAGTTCAGTGTGATATGAACTATGATTGGCTAAGGCTGCACACACACCCCTCAGCACTCCAGACTTCATTTCCTGATTTTGGACTTCTGCCAGGCCAGCAGGAGTCCAAAGTCTGTGCAAGAGATGGTGGGGGGGGGGGGGGGGGGGGGGGGGGAATGTGCTCCGGACAAGTAGGGGGACACCTAGTGGCAGCTTTTTTTAAACACAGATAAAACATTTTTTATTTACCATAAGGAGTGCAATGGCAAAATTAGTTTAATGATAGTGCCCATTTAATGCTCGTATTAGGAAACAAAAACCCGCCACACCATGCAATGATCTCATGATCCTTCAGACATAGATGTTCTTGAATGTTTGAGCTTATATTATTTAGATGCAAGGAGGATCTATAGAAATCGGGCGTGTAAAGGACCATACTTGGTGTGTACAATCCGTATGTTTGAGCTTATAGCTTGTAATAGGATTTCATAGTTTAGGTGTATAAATTAATAGTACTGTCAGGTCTAGGGCCCCTACACCGAGAAGAGGAAGTAACTATGAGGAAGTTGTGGCCCCATAGGATTGTCCTGAGAATAAATCTGGTGATCCTGACAGTGAGTGGGAGATATATGGCGGTATGATGGTTATACACCAGATAACATGGGAAGAAATACAGCCATACCTTCTGACGTCAACCTTGGATTTCACAACCAGTCATAATGTCATGTGTACAGTGCTTTATGTATGTCCTACAGCTATACTTTGTGTTCCAGAATCCGGTCATGGATGGAGTAACCTCAGGGCATTTCCACTATTGCACACGTTTACGAGGGACTTCCGTGCCAAGCGAAGAGTAGAGGTAAGATGGTGGAACTATAAATCATCAGATCTAAATATAAACTAATGAGCGCCAATCTTTGTTCATGGGCCGGGCCTGGTATCCAAGATTTGGCGCAATTATATCTTTCAACTAACTAACACTATACCCTACACTAGAACTGTCTGCTAAACTAACCTACTCTATCTAAAGCTAAAAGAAGGGAGGGAGGGATCAGTGTCCTCTGGAAGGGCCGACATTTGTGAATATTTTCATATTCGCATATACGAAATATTCGCGCTCCACACCGACCCACACAGTAAATAATATTGGAGCCTTCTTTAGAGCACTTTTTTGGAGCCGTTTTTTTTACACAGTAAAATCATCATTGTTGTGATGTGTACTGTGAAGATGAAAAAAAAAAAAAGAATATTCGTCATTACGAATATATGGCGCTATATTCTAAATATTCATGAAATTGCGAAGTGCCGATATTCACAGTAAAAATTCCCATTTTTAATATTCACCAGCCTAGATTACCAAAGGTGAGAGAATACCGAAGAGGTATTAACCTCTAAACCCCTCTAGACCTCCAGGGACATTCAATTTGAACCTGTGACCATCGTTAATCCCCATGAGTAATAGACTTCACCTCCCAGGATATCACTAGATACAGCACTGGATATATTAACCCCAAATCAATCTAAATATCCTTAACTATTTTAGACTACAATGAATAATAGACATTGATATTATCTACCGTGTCCATTCTCGATTACCAGAGATATGAGATATTATCTCTTGTGGTATGCCTTGGGGGGTGTTTGGTAGTTGGGGTGTTGTGATAGATGAGGGGTTAATGTTAACCCTATAGTTCGTGACGCCAGGCTGAGGGCTAGTATGCTGAGATAATTCTCCGGTCTATCGCCGCCCTTCCCAGTAACGATAGGTGCATGCATAAAATGACTGAAGGTCCACAAGGTACTTGAACTTGAACTTGGATAACTTTACTGAAAGGTTTGCGGTACATCCAATGAACAGTAACCGTCTCAAGAATACAGTCTCTATATAGTGCAATGACTGGCAGTTGCTGGGGACCTTGACTTTAGATACAGTCTCTGAATTTGGGGTAATTTTGCAGATCCGTCCGGATTTAGGGGATAGATAAGGTCCGGTGATCTTGCAGAGTGCTTAGGGATTGATACACTCTCAATTTAGAATTGATCAGCCGTTGCAGCAAGGCTATGGCCTAACTCACTGTGGGAGATAGCTGTACAAGTCCTTCCTCGTCAGGAGCAAAGAGAGAGAACAATGGCCGCCGCTCCCTTATATGGGCAGGGGCAGGGCCGCTTTCACTGGTCCAATTAACTTTCACTCACCGTTACAAGGAGTGATGGGAGATATACGTCATAGGGACCTCCAAAGGTCCTGAAGCACAAAACCATAGAGTTTACCTGATCACGTGACCATCAGGTCCTGCTACGCTATGGACAGGTAATTAACTATTTATTTACATTCCTACAATCCTATAGATATAAATCCTAAATGGTTACTGGATAACTACTATCTGTATGAGAGGTGACTAGGGGTGAACTAAACAATAAGGACCCCGACGTCCTAGGGACTCTGGCTAAGGGGACCTATATACACAGGTACTGGATAGGATACGGTACCGAGACACCACACTCTTATGCCACTTTAGCCCTCCAGGGATATAACCTGAAAATGTATAATAGATGTCAATATTACACTAGTCACCTTCCTAGACCATCAAGGATGTTAACTTTTAACCCCTATTCTCAGGGCAGGCCCTACTGTGGGACCCGGTGGGACCAATGGTCCCAGGTGGCACTTTTCAGGGGTGGCACCTTGCTGCCCCCTTTATTTTTCTTTGGCCACCTAGGTCTATAGTTGGGCCGGCCCTGCTGCTGCGCCGCTGCTTACTGTTCTAAAGTGGCTGTGGTGCCGGCGCAACCCGAGCTGCTTAATAGTGCAGCGGCCAATTTAACACAGTGAGCCTGTGGCCAACCGGCCCGGGTCTGACGAGTGACATTGCGCAAGTGACATTCCTCCGCAGACCCACGCAGGAGGACGTCAGTGATGTCACTCATCAGGCCGCCCTTGGAGAGAAAAAGCGCTGCATAGGCCAGGTGAGTGTGTCTGTTTGTGTGTGTCTGTCTGTGTGTGTCTTTGTGTGTGTCTCTGTGTCGGGACTATGCTACCTAGTGTGGGGAAACTGCTACCTATTGTGGGAAAACTACTACCTAATGTGGGGAAACTATGCTACCTAATGTGGGGAAACTGGTACCTAATGTGGGGAAACTATGCTACCTAATGTGGAGAATCTATGCGACCTAATGATGGGAAACTATATTACCTAATGTGGGGAAACTATGCTACCTAATTTGGGATAACAATGCTACCTAATGTGGGGAAACTGCTACCTAATGTGGGGAAACTATGCCGCCTAACTAATGTGGGTGAACTTCTACCTACCTAATCCTTTTTTCACTCTTGGACCCAGGCAGCACATCGTCTTGGGCTGGCCCTGCCTATTCTACCTCTTAAAGGATATTAGATGTGAACCAAAAGCTCTTCTAAACCATCCTAGACCACCATGCATTTCATCCATTTAATAAATGAACATATATTGTTATATAAAGTTTTACCACTTTTCTGTGGTCTATCATGCTTACTTCTGCTCTTTTGTCTTCAGCCTAACATCCTGCAATAGACTTCCTGTTCTTGTGTTTAGGACACTCTAGTCGGGAATACAGCCAATTCTATCTCCCACTACACCATCTTGACAATAACCTCTCCCACTTGGTAGGAAGAAGATAGGGTTGGCTGAATTCCCAACTAGAGTGTCATGTACACAGGAACAGAAATTCCATTACAGGATGTACACCAGACAAAATGTTTGCCTGAAGGCAACTGAGCACACAGTTTTAATCAGAAGCCAAAGAAATATAATAAAAAAAAGCTTATTTACCAATATTTGTGCATTCATTAGACAGACGAAAATAGGTTTCCTCATTGTGCACCCCCTTAAAACATATCAGGGTATTAACCTCTAAACTACTCTAGACCTCCAGAGTTATTAGATACAAAACTTTCTAGACCACCATGAATAAAATGTGTCAAAGTTAACCCCTTTATCACCCTTACATATCAGAGATATTAAAGGGGTACTTTGCCCCTAGACATCTTATCCCCTATCCAAAGGATAGGTGATAAGATGTCTGAACGCTTGAGACCCCCGGGATCTCCGCTGCGGTACCCCAAACATCCGGTGCACAAAGCGAACTTCGCTCTGTGCCGGATGACTGGCGATGCGGAGGCTCATGACATCATGGCCACGCCCTGCTTGTGCCGTCACAGCCACGCCCCCTCAATGTACATCTATGGGAGGGGGCATGACGGCCATCACGCCAACTCCCATAGACTTGCATTGAGGGGACGTGGCCGTGACATCACGAGCGTGGCCTGGCCGTTAAGTCACGAGCCTCTGGCACTGCATTTGATGTTCTAAACGAACGCCGGGTGCAACAGGGAGATCACAGAGGTCCCCAGTAGTAGGACCCCAGCAATCAGACATCTTATCCCCTACCCTTTGCATAGGGGATAAGATGTCTAGGACCAGAGTACCCCTTTAAGTATTAACAACTAAGCCCCCAAAAATATCCCCATAGATAATATGTGCTCTATGGTAAGGCGTTAGGGAAAGCAGCTTTTAGTGATCATTATTGTAATAAACACAGATAGCAAAGGCTGTAACCTCATCTTCTCTTGATATTTCAGGACTCACATTGGATTCTCGCCAGTCCATGGCTAATCTCACTGGATTTATTCTCCTTGGATTCCCGAACCTTGCAGAGAAGTTCAATATCCCGGTCTCCATCGCCCTATTCGTGGTCTACCTCATCTCCTTCTTCTCCAATGGCACAGTCATAGCTCTGATTATTTCTAATCGGCGGCTCTACCAACCCATGTACGTTCTCATCTTAAACCTGGCCATCTCTGATCTGCTCTTCGACACAGTGACATTGCCGAAGATCATTGCCAAATATTGGTTTGAAGATGCATCCATCTCATTTGCTGGTTGTATTTTCCAAGTATTTTGCGCTCATTTCCTGGGGAGCTTCGATTCATACATCCTCTTACTGATGGCTATTGACCGCTATGTGGCAATCTGTAAGCCTCTGAGATATCCCTCCATAGTCACCAATAGACGTACAATCCTGTTTTGCTGCTTCTTCTGGTGTTTCACGTCTTTGATCGGCTTGGTCATTGCCCTCCTGGACGCCACTGTTCCTTACTGTGGAGCAAATAAAATCCCAAGCTGCTACTGCACCAACACTGGGGTCCTGTCCTTGGTCTGTAAAGACGTGACCCTCCTCAAACGTCTTACTTTCGGGATTGCCATGTTTGTCCATCTGCTTCCATTATCCTTTATCCTTTTCTCCTATGGAGTTATCATCAAGGTCATCATCTCTCAGAATGACAATCGGAGGCGGGCGTTTTATACCTGCGCCACTCACCTGTGTGTAATCGGATTGTATTTCATCCCAAGGATATTTGTGTATATTGCCAATCAAGTCAAGCTGATCCTCAATGATGATATCAACGTCCTCATCCTCTGTATTTATAGCTACGTACCCCATATGGCCAACCCCATTATATACTGTCTTAGCACTAAGGAAATCAGAAGAACTCTTAAAAATATGGCCAAGAGGAGGATCTTGATGAAAACACTTCACCTTTCTGTGATAAATACCGTTACAAAATAAAGTAAATCTGATGTTGATCATTTCAATAATTTTTGGCTGGTTTTGTGTTGTTCATGTCAAATTGCAGATTTTTTAAGAGGTACTCTGCCCCTAGACATGTTATCCCCTATTTAAAGGATAGGGGATAAGATGTCTGATCGTGGGGACCCACCGCAATCTCTGTGCAGCACCCAGCATTCGTTTAGAACGCTGGGTGCCGGCAGCAGGGGTCGTGACGTCACGACCACACCGCTCATGACGTCACACCATGCCTCCTCAATGCAAGTCTATGGGAGGGGACATGACGGTCACCACACCCCCTCCTATAGACTTGCATTGAGGGGGCGTGGTGTGATGTCTTAAGGGGCATGGCCGTGATGTCACGACCCCCACCGCCCGCTTCAAGAAAACAACAAAATCTCCTGAACGATAGGGCAGCAGAGTATCCCTTTAAGCCATGGTAATGATATAATTTGCCTGCAATACCATAGCTCTCCACATGGTGTATCTATTCAGATAAATGTGACACAATATTCTACAGCACAATCTACTGGTAGGAATGTGTAATGCAGACATTTATGTTTTCTGAAAACTTCAACTGATACATTATTTTCTTTCAAAGGTTAGGAATAAATTCGAACACACAATATGATTCATGTTACATCTATTGTTTTATTAGAGAGGCGCAAATATGTATACATGTATGTATATATATATATATATATATATATATATATATATATATGTGGTAGCCTCGGGGGTATGTAGGGTAATTGGGGTGTTGCTGTTCTGGATAATAAATGGCGCTGTTAACCCTTGTCACTCGTGACACCAGGGTGAGGGTTAAATACTGTAATGGTGCTGGGCCTATCGCCACCCTTCCCAAGAGCGATAGGTGAATGCGTAATAAATGGATTGTCCACAACCACTGTTGAACTTGAAAACTTGCAGGAACTTTTACTGAAGACTTTCTGTAGCAGGTAACAGCAATAACAGTCCAGATAACAGAGTCTATTTGTAGTTGAGCAGCGATTGACAGTTGGTTGGGATCAGATAAGCTCAATTTAGCTTTAGGAAGATTTTGTTGCACAGATCCGCTGGATTTAGGGGTGCGTTTAGGTCCAGTGATCTTGCGGAGAGTAGGGGGGAATTATATATATCTAACCGCTGTGGAATAGGCCGAGGCCGCAAGGCTTTGGCCTAGTAAACGTACTTGAAAGTTGCGGAGGTCCTACCTCATTCAGAGTCTGCAACCCAAGAGAGATGCTGCTTGCTTGGCAGCGCAGGAACAAGAGCGAGATGAATGGCTGCAGCTCCCTTATATGGGCAGGGCCATTTTGGATTGGTCCAAAACAATTGTCACTCACCGTTACATGGCATTATGGGTGAACACGTGACTTAAGAACCACCCAAGGTCCTTCAACATACCATAGAGTTCTGTGAACCAAGTCACATGACCCGCAGGTCCTGCGACGCTAAACCAGTGAGTAATAAAATATACATATTTACAATGGCAATATCTATAAATATCAACTTACTAAGGGGTGACTAGGGGCTAATTAGGGAAGCGGACCCCCACAGTCCTAGGGATTCTGACTTTGGGGACCCCCCCCCCCCACCAAGGCACAGTATGAAATACGGTGCCGGGACACCACATATATATATATATATATATATATATATATATATATATCAGGTGCCGTGAACTGCTAGGCTTGACTTTTTGATCTCTTTTTATAAAACATTTTTTTGGGATGTGATGTGACCAAAAATCAGCAATTTTGGCATTGGGTCTCAACTACTTCCTGTCCCTGGCTACTAATGGTGTCAACTGTATGTGTCTCCTCAGGACACAGATCCAGTTGAAAACAGTAGTGGAGAAGAGAGCCATTGACATCATGTCACTTGCTGTTTCAGGCTGCAAACTGTTAAAGGGGTACTCTACCGCCCCAACGTTCGTAACATTTAATTCCGAATGCTGGGTGCGGGCTTCGAGGGCTGCCATAGACTTGCCTTGAAGGGGTGTGGCATAACATCCTGAGAGGCGTGGCAACCCCCGAAGCCTGCACTCAGCATTCGCAACTTATGATCCGAACGCCGGGGCAGTGGAGTACCCCTTTAGCAGCAGAGGAAGAGACCGATTGAGGTGATGTAATGGAGTCATTGTGTCGTCAGCAAGAAGATGACCCAGCGCTTGGTGTGGGACCAGGGAACAGTATACTTAATGTACAGTGGAGCAAAAAAGTATTTAGTCAGCCACCAATTGTGCAAGTTCTCCCTCTTAAAAAGATGAGAGGCTGTAATGTTCATCATAGGTTATAACCTCAACTATGAGAGACAGAATGAGAAAAAAAAAATCATAAAATCACATTGTCTGATTTTTTAAGAATTTATGGTGGAAAATAAGTATTTGGTCAATAACAAAAGTTCACCTCAATACTTTGTTATTTACCCTTTGTTGGCAATGACAGAGGTCAAACGCTTTCTGTAAGTCATCACAAGGTTTTCACACACGGTTGCTGGTATTCTGGCCCATTCCTCCATGCAGTTCTCCTCTAGAGCAGTGATGTTTTGGGGCTGTTGCTGGGTGACACAGACTTTCAACTCCCTCCAAAGGTTTTCTATGGGGTTAAGATCTGGAGACTGGCTAGGCCACTCCAGGACCTTGAAATGCTTCTTATGAAGCCACTCCTTCGTTGCCCAGGCTGTGTGTTCGGGATCATTGTCATGCTGAAAGACCCAGCCACGTTTCATCTTCAATGCCCTTGCTGATGGAAGGAGGTTTTCACTCAAAATCTCACTATACATGGCCCCATTCATTCTTTCCTTTACACAGATCAGTTGTCCTGGTCCCTTAGCAGAAAAACCCCCATGCTTCACAGTAGGTATGGTGTTCTTTGGATGCAACTCAGCATTCTTTCTCCTCTAAACACGACAAGTTGAGTTTTTACCAAAAAGTTCTACTTTGGTTTCATCTGACCATATGACATTCTTTCAATACTCTTCTGGATCATCCAAATGCTCTCTAGCAAAACTTCAGACGGGCCTGTACATATACTGACTTAAGCAGGGGGACACGTCTGGCACTACATGATTTGAGTCCCTGGCGGTGTAGTGTGTTACTGATGGTAGCCTTTGTTACTTTGTTCCCAGCTCTCTTCATGTCATTCACTAGGTCCCCCCATGTGGTTCTGGGATTTTTGCTCACCATTCTTGTGATCATTTTGACACCACGGGGTGAGATCTTGCGTGGAGCCCCAGATCGAGGGAGATTATCAGTGGTATTGTTTGTCTTCCATTTTCTAATAATTGCTCCTGCAGTTGATTTCTTCACACCAAGCTGCTTGCCTATTGCAGATTCAGTCTTCCCAGCCTGGTGCAGGTCTACAATTTTATTTCTGGTGTCCTTCGACAGCTCTTTGGTCTTGGCCATAGTAGAGTTTGGAGTGTGACTGTATGAGGTTGTGGACAGGTGTCTTTTATACTGATAACAAGTTAAAACAGGAGCCATTAATACAGGTAATGGGTGGAGGACAGAGGAGACTCTTAAAGAAGAAGTTAAAGGTCTGTGAGAGGCAGAAATCTTGCTTGTTTGTAGGTGACCAAATACTTATTTTCCACTATAATTTGCCAATAAATTCTTTAACAATCAGACAATGTAACTTCATGGATTTTTTCTCATTCTGTCTCTCATAGTTGAGGTTATAACCTATGATGAAAATTACAGCCTCTCATCTTTATAAGTGGGAAAACTTGCACAATTGGTGGCTGACTAAATACTATTTTGCCCCACTGTATGTAGTAAGAAGCTTCTTTAGTATCAGGCTAATCTAAACCTATAAATGATAACCAAGCTCATGTATGGGCTTTGCTCTCTCATTTGTTGAAGTCTAAGTGCCCTTTCTTCTTGACATTCTTCAGCTCGTCCTTCTACAAATGTTTTAACTATTTGTTCCTGGGGTTTCTTTTTTGTTGAGGATATTGTTCCCCTTTTTATCATCAAACGGTCTCTTAGCTAACTTTGGACTGAACCAATGCACAGTCACTACCTACAATAATGGACTAAACCAATGCATAGTCACTACCTACAATAATGGGCTAAACCAATGCACAGTCACTACCTACAATAATGGACTAAACCAATGCACAGTCACAATAATGGACTTAATCAATGCACAGTCACTACCTACAATAATGGACTAAACCAATGCACAGTCACTAAGTACAATAATGGACTAAACCAATGCACAGTCACTACCTACAAAAATTGACTAAACCAATGCACAGTCATTACCTGCAATAATGGATAGATCCAATGCAGAAGCACATAAGCTTACTTGGTTATGTAGAAAATATCAAGGTGGTAATTAGAGATAAGCAAACTTACAGTAAATTTGATTCGTCACGAACTTCTCGGCTCGGCAGTTGATGACTTATCCTGCGTAAATTAGTTCAGCCTTCAGGTGCTCCGGTGGGCTGGAAAAGGTGGATACATTCCTAGGAAAGAGTCTCCTAGGACTGTATCTACCTTTTCCAGCCCACAGGAGCACCTGAAAGCTGAACTAATTTATGCAGGAAAAGTCGACTGCCGAGCCGAGAAGTTTGTGACGAATCGAATTTACTGTAAGTTCGCTCATCTCTAGCGGTAATCATCCCAATTCTGCTTGACCGATTTGAGCCAAATTGAATTTTACACAAATCTATCAAGGAATTTTCAAATTATCACAGTTGAACACTAGACCTTACTTTGTCTCGTCAACAATATAATGCCGTCCAATTTCAATGGCAGCAATCCAAAGGATTGCGCAGATGCGAATATTCACATATGCAAATATGCGCATATGCGGAAAAATGAATATTCGCAATTTAGAATATATAGCGAATATATTCGCAATATTCGCGAATTCGCAAATTTGCGATATTCGTGATAAAAATTGGAAATGCAAATATTCGCTCCAAACACTAGACAAAGCATGGAGATGGCGGCAGCATGAGGAGATCATAGGGTCTCACAATCCCTAAGAGTAAAAGATTAATTTTCAAATTTAAATGGAAGATTTATGGTAGCTAGTGCTACCATAAAATTTTGTAGGTAATGTCCCAGGCCCAGCAGCATCAGTAAACCATATAGTGGCTGAATGACACAGCCTGGAACTGGCGGCAGCATGAGGAGACAATAGGGCTTCACAATCCCTAAGATTAAAAGATGAATTTTCAAATTGAAATTGAAGATTTATGGTAACTAGTGCTACCATAACATTTTTTAGGTCATGTCCCAGGCCCAGCAGCATCAGTAAACCATATAGTGGCTGAATGACACATCATGGAGGTGGCAGAAGCATGAGGAGACCATATAGTGGCTGAATGGCACAGCCTGGAGTTGGCGCCAGAATGAGTAGGACATATAGTGGCTGAATGACACAGCGTGGAGGTGGCGGAAGCATGAGGAGACCATATAGTGGCTGAATGACACAGCCTGGAGTTGGTGGCAGCATGAGGAGAACATATAGTGGCTGAATGGCACAGCCTGGAGTTGGCGGCAGCATGAGGAGAACATATAGTGGCTGAATGACACAGCGTGGAGGTGGCGGCAGCATGAGAAGACCATATAGTAGCTTAATGGCACAGCCGGGAGTTGGTGGCAGCATGAGGTGAACATATGGTGGCAGAATGAGACAGCCTGGAGGTGGCAGAAGCAGCATCAGGAGTCCTGAAAGTGACCCGGAGACAGAATGGTGCGGTGGGTGGCAATACCAGTACCTGGTGATGAAGGTGGGTGAAAAAAGGTCTGATGCGGAGGAATGTTTAAAACTGGGGAGCAGAACCTTAAATCTGTTTGGCACTATCCATATTTGTGAAGTGTTGGTGTGGCACCATGGTCAATCTACTCTGATGAATCAGGCATTGGAGGGTGGAAATCCTGGCTGATCCATCCCTGATTCATCTTCACAAAGGTCAGTCTCTCCACATTTTTTGTGGACAGATGAGTTCTCCTTTGGGTGACTATTGCCCCCGCCACACTAAACACCCGCTCTGATGCCACACTACTGGCCGGGCAGGACAGCTTTTCCAGGGCAAACTCTGCTAGCTGCGGCCACAAATCAAGTGTGGCTGCCCAGAAGTCCAGCAGGTCTTTAAAGTGTGCTGGCATGGGCATGTGAAGGTATGCCACCACCTGCTGGTTCAGGTCCTGCTCCAGATGCTGATGAGTTGCTTCACTATGCAGATGAAGAAAGGTACTCATCAGCGACTGTAGATTCAGGCTGCTGCTGATGAAGCTGGTAATGCTCCTGCCACCCCTCCCCTCCCCAGAAGCCATGGCAGTGGAAAGTGAGCGCAGAGGATTCCCCCGAGTCAGACCTGCGAGAGGATGGACAATGGCGCCAATAGGCATCGGCCAACTGACTACGTAGAATGTATCTGTAGTAGGTCAGTTTGTCCTCCCCCTTAGTGGGTGTAAAAAAGGCCCCCATTTTGTGGCGGTAGCGAGGGTCCGATAAGATGGAGACCCAGAAGTCATCCCGCTGCTGAATGGTGACAATTCGGCGGTCACTACGCAAGCAACTGAGCAGGCATCATGCCATTTGTGCAAGTGACTCGGAGGGACTCCCTGCCTCCATCTCCACTGCATACTGCCACGGTGTGTCTGGGTCCTCTGTGTCATCTTCCTCATAACCCTCTAGCTCAAGCATGTCAAACTCAAAGGCTAACATGGGCCAAAAAAGCAAGGTTTGAGTTTATGTGGGCCGCATAAAAAAAAACATGCCCTCCCTGCACAACACCCCATTCCCCCCGTACACAAGACCCCATGCCCCCCTGCACAACACCTCATGACCCCCTTCACAAGACCCCATGCCCCCCTGCACAAGACCCTGCCCCCCTGCACAAGACTGTCCAGTACAGTTCCCCCACATTAGGAGCAGTACAGTTCCCCCACATTAGGTGCAGTACAGTTTCCCCACATTAGTTGCAGCACAGTTCCCCCACATTAGGTGCAGTACAGTTCCCCCACATTAGGTGCAGTACAGTTCCCCCATATTAGGTGCAGTACAGTTCCCCCACATTAGGTGCAGTACAGTTCCCCCACATTAGGTGCAGTATAGTTGTTCAGGACCCTGAAAACTGGCAACACCGCCTCCCACGTCACTCTCCTCATCACTACTTGTGCAGTACAGTTTCCCCACATTAGGTGCAGTACAGTTCCCCCACATTAGGTGCAGTACAGTTCCCCCACATTAAGTGCAGTATAGTTGTTCAGGATTCTGAACACTGGCAACACTGCCTCCCATGTCACTCTCCTCATCACTACTTGTCCGCTTAGGGGAGGAAGTGGCGGAGGTCTCCTCCACTTCTTGGCGGGGCAGTAGCTGCTGACTGTCTTCTATTAGATCATCCTCAGTGAATAGTGGAGCTGAACCCACAGCATAAAATACTTCTTTAGGGGAGGGAACAACATAGGACAGAGGCAATGAGGGCATGCACTGCTCCCGGGCTATGCCAACTGGGGGTTGTGTCTGAGGAACCCACCGTGTGAATGACAGTGTTACCCAATCAAAGACGGCAGATGAGTTGCTGGTTGAGACATAACCGCTAGCTGATACCGGGAGATGAGGCCACTTACTGCGACTCTTGCTGCCACTCGCCCGTAGTCTGCTGTGACCTCTGACTGCGCCTAATGAATTTAGGCCTCTGCCACTTCTCTGTGCACGTCTGTGCACTTCTCTGCCTGACATACTTAGTGAGTATATGAGGGGAGCACAATACGCTTCACTACGCTTAAAAAAGTATTTGTCTAGAACAGCAGCAGGTGTGTTCTTTTGGCTGTCCTTTCACAATATCTAGGCCATTGTAAGTTGTACGTATTTGGTATGCACTTATGAGGCCAGAAAAATTTGCCACAGTACGCTTAAAAAAGTATTTGAGTACAACACCAGCCGGTGAGTACTTTGGCCTGGACTTTCACAGTATGAAGGCCCTTGACAGATTAACAGATACAAAATAGTACACTACTTAGATGTAGGTATGTGGTACGCACTTATGAGGGCAGAAAAATTTGCTACAGTACGTTTAAAGAAGGTGTGGAGTAAAACACCAGCTGGTGATTACTTTTGCCTGGACTTTCACAGTATCTATGCCCTTGACAGATTAACAGTACAAAATAGTACGCTTCTTAGATGTAGGTATGTGGTATGCACTTATGAGGGCAGAAAAATTTGCTACAGTACGTTTAAAGAAGTGGTGGAGTAAAACACCAGCTGGTGATTACTTTTGCCTGGACTTTCACAGTATCTATGCCCTTGACAGATTAACAGTACAAAATAGTACGCTTCTTAGATGTAGGCATGTGGTATGCACTTATGAGGGCAGAAAAATGCACTACAGTACGCTTAAAGAAGTAGTGGAGTAAAACACCAGCTGGTGATTACTTTTGCCTGGACTTTCACGGTATCTAGGCCCTTGACAGATTAACAGGTACAAAATAGTACACTACTTAAATGTAGGTATGTGGTATCCACTTATGAGGACAAAATAATGCGCTACAGTATGCTTAAAAAAACTATTGGACTAAAACACCAGCAGGTGATTACTTTTGCCTGGCCTTTCACAGTTGTTACATTATGCGCCCCGGCCGCACAAGCTGGCTGTGAGCACATGGTCCCATTACCTGCTGCTGCCGGTGGGGCTGGGACGCACACGCATGTGAATCCCAGCCCGCCACTCACCTGGTGCTTCTTCTGGCGTGCCAGAGCTTTAAAATTTAAAGGGCCAGTGCGCCCATTAGTGAAGTAACCACCAGTAATTTCTCCACTTCCCATGCTTCCCTGCCGGATCTTTGTTGCTCTAGAACCTTAGAGAAAGCATTCCTGTGTATTACTTTGTCATGTATCATACCTTAGCTCCGTGACCTTGCTGCTTTTTGGCCTGCCTACTGACCATTTGCTTCGTTCCTGACTACACTACTGTGCCGTCTGTCCTGATCTCCTGCTATCCAGACCATGAGTTGCCTTATCCTACCTGTACCACGAATCTCCTCAGCCGCCTGTGTGGTAGAGCCATGCCAGGGGTAGTGACCTGGGTGCCACCTGCTGCAGCAAGTCCATCCCACTTTGCGGTGGGCTCTGGTGAAAACCAGCGGCACCTTAGACTCCGCTCCCTGGTACGAGTCATCTACCACACAGGTCCAGCGGATCCACTATCATCTGTGTTCCAGTCTACTGAAACGTGAGTGTTACAACAGTATCTAGGCCCTTGACAGATTAACAGGTACAAAATTGTACACTACTTTGATGTAGGTATGTGGTATGCACTTATGAGGGCAGAAAAATGCGCTACAGTATGCTTTAATAAGTATTTGTGCACAACATTAGAAGTACACAATAGTGCTGCAGCACACAGTTGCTGTGTACTAAACCAAAAATTGCACTCTCTCACAGACTATTAGGACTTCTGGGTATGTATTATACCGTCTTCAGACTAGTATAACCATTAGACAATTTTTGTGGAACAAAGAGGGCATAAAAACGGCCTACAGTAAGCTTGAAAAACATATGGGAGTACAACACCAGCCGGTGAGTACTTTGGTCTGGACTTTCACAGTATGTTGGCTCTTGACAGATTAACAGATACAAAATAGTACACTACTTAGATGTAGGTATGTGGTATGCACTTATGAGGGCAGAAAAATCTGCTACAGTATGCTTAAAAAAACGTATTGAAGTAAAACACCAGCCGGTGATTACTTTTGCCTGGCCTTTCACAGTATCTAGGTCCTTGACAGATTAACAGTTCGAAAATTGCACACTACTTAGATGTAGGTATGTGGTATGTATGAGGGCAGAAAAATTAGCTACAGTACGCTTAAAAAACATAGCACACAATTGCTGTGTACTAAACCCAAAATTGCACTCTGTCAAAGACTATTAGGAATGGACTGCTGGTTATTATACCATCTACAGACTAGTATAACCAGCAGACCATTTGTTGTGGAACAAAGACACAGAGTTGCCCTAAAAATTATTCCTCCTTCCTCTGTTAAGGTTCCTCAAGCTGTATGAGGCAACACACCGCTCTCTGCCCCTCTCTGTAATACAATGCTGTAGAAAGTGACTGGAAGGTTAATGGCTGCAGTAAAAATAATTTTCAGTGAAAAACGCACTGCTCTCTGTCCAACAGAACACTGACGTGACTAGGAGGTGAAACACTTCAGGAAAAAGCTTTTCTGTGTATCTGTCTTATCTCTCTGCAGTGAAAGGATGAAGTGATGAGCCGGAATATGGCTGCCGATTATATAGGGCTGTGACATCACAGGGGTGACTGCAGGGCCAGTTTTAGGCTTAGCATGGCCCTAGGCAAAATCAAAAGAGGGGCCCCAAAAGTCGTAATAGTGCACTAATCAGATTTGCACATCTTTGGTCACTTCAAATACCATAAAAAATATCTAAAAAAGCAATTGAAAAGTCCCATCAAAACAAAAATGGTACCGATAAAAACTACAAAACACAGCGCAAAAAATGACCTCATACATCCCCATATACAGAAAAATAAAAGAGTTATAGGGATCAGCATAGTACAATTTTATATTTTTGTATAGTTCCCCCACATTAGGTTGGCAGTATAGTTCCCCCACATTAGATAGGCAGTATAGTTCCCCCACATTAGGTTGGCAGTATAGTTCCCCCACATTAGGTTGGCAGTATAGTTCCCCCACATTAGGTTGGCAGTATAATTCCCCCACATTAGGTGCAGTATGTTCCCCCACATTAGGCTGGCAGTATAGTTCCCCCACATTAGGTTGCAGTCCCCCCCCATTAGGTAGGCAGTATGTTCCCCCACATTAGGTTGCAGTTTCCCCCCCCCCATTAGGTTGGCAGTATGTTCCCCCCCATTAGGTTGGCAGTATGTTCCCCCACATAAGGTAGGCAGTATAGTTTCCCCACATTAGGTGCAGTATGTTCCCCCACATTAGGCTGGCAGTATAGTTCCCCCACATTAGGTTGCAGTCCCCCCCCCCATTAGGTAGGCAGTATGTTCCCCAACATTAGGTTGCAGTTCCCCCCCACTAGGTTGGCAGTATGTCCCCCCCCCCCCATTAGATAGGCAGTATAGTTTCCCCACATTAGGTGCAGTATGTTCCCCCACATTAGACTGGCAGTATAGTTCCCCCCCATTAGGTTGGCAGTATGTTTCCCCCCACATTAGGTTGCAGTTCCCCCCTCCCATTAGGTTGGCAGTATGTTCCCCCACATTAGGTTGCAGTCCCCCCCCCAATTAGGTTGGCAGTATGTTCCCCCACATTAGGTTGCAGCCCCCCCCCCATTAGGTTGGCAGTATGTTCCCCCACGTTAGGTTTTCAGTATAGTCCCCCCCCCCTGTTTTCTATTTTTCACATTTCCTTACCTGGCCGCGCTCCGCAGGCTCAGGTAATGTGGCGGGTCTTGTGGGCTGTGCGAATAATATGACGAGTGACGTCTCCTGCCGGGTGCTCTATGCTGCGTCAGGGACGTCACTACTCATTTCCTGCAGCCAGACACAGAACGCTTCACGACACAGTTTTTTTCACTACACCGGCGCTGCAGGAAATGAGGAGTGACGTCCCTGATGCCGCATAGAGGACCCGGCAGGACACGTCACTCGTCATATTATTCGCACAGCCCGCAAACCCGCCGTTTTAAAGTGACCGCGGCCAGGTTGCTTATCTTTAACAAGCAGCCAGCGCTGCGGACACTTTAAAACAGTTGCCCCCTCCTACTGAGCAGCCGGCAGGGGGCCCCCTGGGAGATGGGGGCCCTAGGCAATTGCCTGGGTTGCCCCCCCCCCCCAACGACGGCCCTGGGTGACTGGCTGCTGATAGGCTGCATGTGATTCAGGGTCATCCCATCTACCCTTGTTCCCACCTTCCCAGAGTTCCTTGCCCCATGTCCTCACATGTGGATCAGCCATTTTATATGCCCTGGAACCTTGACCGCACTAAATGGAGTTTAATGAAGCGATTTGCATGATAGAATTGCGTCGATATTCGCATTCCTTGCGAATCAAATTTTTCATGAAATTCGGAGCAAATTCAGATTCAATTCACTCATCTCTAACCGCTTAATATTCGCTCATCTCTAACCGTCGCCCCAGAAGCACCCTTGCTTGTTCATTTGTCTGTCCCGCTCCTGTTTTTATGTCACCTGGACCGTGAATAAAATACACTTCTGCAGCAGTGGTGAGTGCCCTGATCATTCTTTCTTATGAACTGTATCTCTAGATATTTCTGAATTGGCTGGATCAGTTGTGCACCCTAGGCTGCCTTACCCAAGATTGGGAGTACATGTGTGGATCATCCGGTTCTCAGTAGCCATACTTTAGCAGTGCCGAGTGTACTCTGTTGTGGATGTTGCATTTGTTTGGCTTCATCTAAACACTCTGAGCACGCAGTCAGTTGGTGAAGAAAGAGTAAAAGGGGTACTCTGCTGCTCAGCGTTTGGAACAAACTGTTCCGAACACTGGAGCCGGCGCCAGGAGCTCGTGATGTCATAGCCCCGCCCCATTATGCTGTCAAGCCCCGCCCCTCAATGCAAGTCTAGACTTGCATTGAGGGGGCTGGGCGGTACGTCATGAGGGGGTGGAGCTACGACATCACGAGCTCCCGACATCAGCTTCAGCGTTCGGGAACAGCTGAGTAGCGGTGTACCCCTTTAAAGGAGTGAAGAGGGATAAGTTTATAAGGGATAAGAGAGATTTTGACACACAGCAGATTTTTATGTGGAACAAGAGAAACACTAAAAGAGATCCAATGAAACAACAAAAAAGAAAAGGGAGTCTCAAGCAGAAAACGAAAAGTTCAGACTTTATTATGACCACAGAGTCTGACTCGAGCGGCTCCAATGAGCCATATATGAGCCATATATGACCATATAAGAGTCACCCTTTAGAAGGCGGATTAGAAGAGGAAGGGGCAGGAAAAAGGGTGTTGAGAAAGAGGAAGAGTGTCACATGGCGCAAATGAATAATATTGTCATTAATTTAATGGACATAGAACTGGACATTTACATGTTATCGGTGTTAAACAAAGGACTTCATTTTGGCCTCACAGAGACTTGCATTGAGGGGGTGGGGCGTGATGTCATGAGAGGGCGGGGCTATGATATCACGAGCTCCCGGCGCCGACTCCAGCATTCGGAACAGTTTGTTCCAAATACTGAGCAGTGGAGTACCCCTTTAAGAATAAAAAGAATCAACAATGATGTCCTGAGGTTTTGGAAACAGGCAGATGAGTCACAGAAAAGGCTTATGCAGTGAGGATATCCATTAGATATCGTAACAAAAGCTAGAAAGAAAGTAGACAGAATTCCAAGGGATGGGTTATTAAAAACCAAACGGAAAAATAAAATGAAGAAATAATTGTGTTCTCTTTTGTCAATACTAGGGATCGACCGATTATTGGTTTAGCCGATATTCCCGATTTTGGACATTATCGGTATCGGCAATTACCTTGCCGATATGCCGATAATGACGCGCCCCCCCGCCCCCCTCGGCCAGAGAAGACCGCCGCCCCCTCTGCCCCATTGCCTCCCCATCCCCGGTTTTATTATTACCTGTCCCCAGGGTCTGCTCTACTTCTGGCTCCTGAGGCGCCCTGCGCTGTTGCTGTACGCTGCCAGAAGTAGAGCGGACCCTGGGAACAGGTAATTAAAAAAAACGGGGATGGGGGAGGCAATGGGGCAGAGGCGGTGGTGGTTGGACTCAGGACCCCAGGACAGGCAGGGGGAAAGAAGCGGACGGCGGTCTCTGGCCAGAGGATAGGCGGGGGGGGGAGGGGTGGGGGACAATAGTGGTGGTGGTTGGACTCAGGAGGACCCCAGGACAGGCAGGGGGAGAGAAGCGGGTGGCGGCGGCAGTCTCTGGCCCCGCAAAAGCCGCTGCAGTTCATTGATTTTAAGCGCCCGCTTTAAATCATTGATCTGCAGCGGCTTCTGCGGGGTCGGGGGGGAATAGCCGATAACTTATACCAGAATATCGGTATGAGTTATCGGCTATCGGTCTCAAAATTCACAGATTATCGGTATCATCCCTAAAAAATCGGTCGATACCTAGTCAATACTCCTTTAAATACAGTAATACCATTCAAAATGCATTGTACAAAAATTGGTATATGCTGCAAGGTGATAAAGATCTAGAGAAAATAACACAATCAAAACCCATAATCATTTAGAGATGTTATAAAAAAGCGAAAGAGAAAAAATGAAAAAAACTAAAGATTGGTTATCTAAACAAAGACCCATAGGAAATTTCTGCTGGGTCAGGGGTTATTTATACGTACCTGTAAGACGTGATGACGTGTGGGCCAGTCGAAGTGCAGGATTGCGTGAAACGGTACCGTCACCCCAGAAGCACTGTGCTTGTTCGTTTGTCTGTCACGCTCCTGTTTTTGTGTCACCTGGATCGTGAATATAATACACTTCTGCAGCAGTGGTGAGTGCCCTGATCGTTCTTTCTTGTGAGCTGTATCTATGCCTATGCTTCTATTAGATTATTTTTGCTGTAGTAAGCAAATAGGGTATAGCCCCTCATAGAGAGTTGGCTTTGTTATCTTAGCAAGTGAGTAAGTTTTTTGTAGGGACTTCCAGCTTTAACAGGGGAAGGTTCCGGTGCGGGGCCGTTATTATCAGGACGTCTACTCTGCCTAGGTACAGGGTACCTAGGGGTATCATATGGCTAAGAAAAAGAATGTGTGCAACAAAATATCCGAGGTTTAATGAGGCTAAAAGATCGATCCCCACCGATCAAAAGTAATAAATAATATATGCAAAAATTACACAATGAAAAATTATTGGAAACAGTTGGTTTGAAAAATGTAGAAATTTTTATTAAAATACAATTATAGATAAAAAAAAAAAAAAAACATATACATAAAACATAAGATCAGAGCAATATTACATGTATGTTACAATTCTTTACCATTGGGCCCTAATGGCAAAATAAAGAAAAATAAATGAATACAGCACTGCCAATTTTTTTAGCAATATTGATTGTTAGCAAATGCCGATCGTCCGGAAGAAACTGTTAATCCGGCAGTTGGATGTTATATATGAATTCAATCTCTGTGTTGGTTATACTAGGCTGCCCATAGTCTATACAAGGATAAATGGTTGTTTCTCACCGAGTCTGCAGCCGCTGGTCCCGTACTTCGACGGGCCGGAGTTGGCAAGTCCTGCGGTTGCTATGAAATTACCGGCGGTTAATTAACAGAATGTTCCTCACGAGCCAGTTAGAGGTAGGGCTCCGGCAGGAGACTCCTTAGAGCGGGGTCCATGGTGGCAATGTACGCTCTCCGCGTGTCGGACTCTCGCTTGGGTATTAAGACAGGATACTCGTGGTAAAGGCAGCAGGCAAGCAGTGCGCCCGATAGGTGGAACTGCTGATTAGAAAATCAGGTGCAGTGGGCGACTTCCTTGGATTGTTGTATATCGGCTTCAATGGGGGTTGGCAGTGCGTTCCTATATGGCTCTGTTCAGATTGGATTTAAGCCTAGACGCGTTTCAGGGTGCTTAGAGACGACCCCTTTCTCAGTAGGCAAGTTGTGTATCGTAGGGCCAGTTAGGTCCAGGCCCAATAACCCTGCCCCATTGTCCCTCCCTGAGACCCACCCTGAGCCACGGGGGTTGGGGTATATGATAGTCAGGCTGATACTTTTGTCTTGATATCTGTACATACATTTTGATAATTGTGGTTCGGCATCTCTTATCTACTCGACCGATTTGATTTTATATTACAGGTTTAGGTTTGACTTAGATACACACCTTTGTATATAACATTTTTTAGCACTTGCGTGATTTATGTCTGTCCATGTTTGTGAGGGCAGTTTTAAGTGTACTAGATTAAAGGTTAAGTTTTAGTCTACATATTCAGTTCCTAGATTTGTTGGTAGACTGCGCTGCCTCTATTTTTGGAGATTGTTTGACTTGAATGAACTCAATCTAGATGGACTGACATAGAGGGAGAGCAAGCAAGATGGAACGGACGTTGATAGAAGGAAATCCAAAGGAAGACACCGGCTATGGTTATTATTATTAAAATTTGTCTTCTGCTTTCCACCAGTGACCTCTAGTCCTAAACATATGGTTACCATGTAACTATTGGTAATTGCCAGAAAGTTTATGCAAGTTTGGTCTAAGTTTCAAATCTACTTTTCAGAATGTTGGCAATTATCCTTTTGATCTCCTCAGTTCTTAGGCAGTATATTAGAGGGTTGGCTAAATGTGGCAAATATGAGTACAGAAAGATAAGGAAGACATTGAGATTTGGAGAAAGGACCAGACGAGCGTAATTGGCTATATACACAAATACCCGAGGGACATAGAACAGGGACATAATCATCCAATGTGATGTGCATGTGGACAGAACCTTCCTCCAACTCTTAGAATGGTTTAAAGAGATGATGGACACGATGATGATGGAATAAGACAATATGATGAAAGTCAAAGGTAGGAAAAGAAAAACCATAGCATAAGTCAATATGGCTTCCCGAGTATCATTAACATCATCACAAGCCAAGCGTAAAAGGGTTGAGGTGTTACAAAATAAGTTAAGAATCTTATTAGGACCACAGAAAGGATGCTTTAGAACTAGCAGGTTCAGGAGTGTAACCAAAGAAGCAAGGAGCCAGAACATTCCGCAGGTGACTACAATTACTCTGTGGGTGACTATGGACGAGTACCTCAATGGCTTACAAATAGCAACATAGCGATCAAAAGCCATCAACATGAGTATAAAAGGATCTACTCCAGCCAAGAAATGGACAAAATACATCTGGATGATACATGGAAGAAAATATATTCTTCCACCATCAAACCAGTACTTGGCAATAAATTTAGGTAAGGTGACCGTGTCGAAAAGGAGGTTGGAGAAAGCCAGGTTGGCGATCATTATATATAGAGGCTCGTGCAGCTTTTCCTTCATGATGATCAAGACCATTACAGATCCATTCGAGACCAGAGATATGTTATACAAAATTAACATCGTGAAGGAGAAAAGAACGTCAAACTGTGGAGGAATTCCTGGAAATCCAATGAGCTCAAAGTAAAATCCAGCAGAACGATTGGCCATGGAGGAACCTTGGGGTTCTGGAGGAGATAAAAACAGGAGAACTAGACAGAAGAAATATATAAATGATTCATTGACTACTGACAGCTAGACTTTAGAGTAAATATTTTGAATAGGTCATATGCTATTAAAAGGGGTACTCCACTGGCCAGCATTCAAAACATTTAGTTCCGAATGCTGTGTGCATGCTGCGGGGGTCAGCCAAGCCCCCTCCTGATGTCAGGCCACGCCCCATCAATGCAAGTCTATGGGAGGGGTGTGGCACCACCCACAGACTTGCATTGAGGGGGCATGGCCTGATGTGAGGAGGGGGCATGGCCGAACCCCACAGCACGAGGAAACACAGCTTTCAGAACTAAATGTTCTGATCACTGGCCAGTGGAGTACCCCTTTAAACTTTTTTGACACCCAGACAAAGAGTCCATATTCCCTTCCTCTAAACCAGTGATGTTCAACCTGTGACTCTCTAGCTGATGCAAAACTACAACAGGCTGTCAGGGCATGTAGGCAACAGCGACGTGCAGTGCCGCAGCCAGCATGTCCAGCTACAGTCGCATTCACCATCCCGGCAGTTACTTACCTCTCCGCGTTCCTGTATCTTCTGTTTCCCCTGACTGCCGGCGTGAGCGTACCCATTTTCTAGGGCAGGCACGCGCAGGCTCTCTGAAATTTAAGGGGCAAGCACATCATTAATTGGTTCTTGCTGTGTGCTGACCCTATAAGTGTCTGCACTTCCCCTTGACCCCAGCTGGATCTTTGTGCTCTTTTGCCATTGAGAAAGCATTCCATGTCATGTTCTGTCTACCGTCTACCAGTGCCTTTTGCTACGTTTCCTGACCACCGAACCTTGCCGCCAGCCCTGACCTACCTGTCCAGTCCCCGACTCTAAGTTGCCTTATGAATCTATACTCGCCTCATCTCGGCCGCCACTGTTGGCAAGTCGCGCCAGGGGTAGCGACCTGGGAGTCTGCCTGCCGCAGCAAGTCCATCCCGCTCTGTGGTGGGCTCTGGTGAAAACCAGCGGCTCCTTAGAATTCTCTCTCTGGTGTGGCTTCCACCATCGTCCACAGTAGTACGGCGGATCCACTACTCCAGGTATTACAAAGTGCAGTGTTTTGTTAACCAAGATGGAAAGGTTTAGTCTTTGTTTGTCCCGGCCCCACCCTTATGTTTGGTAACAATGCAGTTTCTCTGAAGAGGAAAGTTCTAATGTAGGTTCCCACTACCTAATAGCATCTGGGTTGAGACCAACCATGGATGGCCTCCTCTATATAGACCCCACATCAGCCACATATCCCTTTTCCTTTCCTTTTGACCAAATTCAACTTGGCACAATCTTGTTTCCCAAATTTAATCTGACCAGTGTAAACCCAGCAAAATTCAGTGTTTTACCCTGTAAGAATACCTTCCTAAATGGTGGCCAGATTTTGTGGTTAGCTGGCAATATATTAGAGAAGATACTGTGGTCAGTATTACATCATTGAAAAGTTTAATTTTGGCCACGAGAAAGAACAGAAACTGCCAACCAGATGTTTTATAAACATTGTTTAACTACTCTGCCACACTGTCTAAGCCAGGGGGACTCAACAGCAGATAGTGGTCCAAATATGAACGACAGTCTACTAGTTGACCTATTATCAATATCTCCTCCAATGCATCTTCCAGAACTACTGTTGAAACCTGAGACTCAAGGCCCTGAAGCTGCTTTGGGGTCTAGATAAATTTTAGGGGTTTGTTTAGTTGTTTATTTTTTATTTGTGTTGTCGGTGGTCTGAATTGATTTTAGGGGTCTTGTCTGGAGTCTGAATACTTGATCTGAGGTCTGATTCATTTCAGGAGAGATCTGGTCGGAAATCTGAATAGCTGTAGAAATCGTCTGGAGCCTGAGGCCTGAATTCATTTTGGGTGTCTGGTCTGGGGTTTGATCAATTTTTAGGGCATTTGGTCTGGAGTTTAAATTCAATTTAGGTTCTTGTCTAGAGTTTGATTCATTCATGGTCTGATGTATGAATTGATTTAAGGTTTGAATTAATACTCATTTTTAACCCATTGTAGATCCATAGAATTTGGATGGATAGAAGTTAAAGGGGTACTCCATCCCTAGACATCTTATCCGCTATCCAAAGGATAGGGGATAAGATGTCTGATCGCGGGGGTCCCGCCGCTGGGGACCCCCACAATATAGCATGCGGTACCCACCTGTTTCTGCGCTGGAGGGTCTGGGTCCCGACCATGGAAACAGAAGTTTGTGATGTCACGACTCCGCCCCGTGTGACATCACGCCCCGTCCCATAGATTTGCATTGAGGGGACGGGGCATGACATCACACGGGGGCGGAGTCGTGACTTCACGAACTTCCGTTCCCGTGGTTGGGACCCAGACCCTCCAGCGCTTCCGGACCAGAAACAGATGGGTGCCGCATGCTATATTGCGGGGGTCCCCAGCGGCGGGACCCCCACGATCAGACATCTTATCCCCTATCCTTTGGATAGGGGATAAGGTGTCTAGGGGCGGAGTACCCCTTTAAGCTTACATATCCCAAAACTGAATTGCTGTCTATATGCAGTTCCATAATACTAACCTTCTGTGTAGTGGAGCTATCAGAGTCACATCGAGGGATCCCCTATAATATGACAATTCTTCTTGTAGAAACGTTCCGGTGATCTCGGTCATCATCAGTCCCAGCAATGTTCTGTGCACTTCCTTGACACTTATATTTATATACACAGTAACACAACTATAATGTCCCTGGCGGTTGACATCTTTCTAAGACAAATAAATATCCAATTAGTCGTGTTTGTTGTCCTGGAGATTATTTGAGTCTTAATAAGGTCCCAGTTGTCTTCTGCCACTTTAAGCCAGAAGTGATAACAAGTTCAAATAACACCATGACAGTTCCATTATATCCTTTTATGTGGTTATTGGTGATGACCCATTGAAATATGGAAGAATAGATGCAAGAAACTGAATGCTCTCCCTGCAGGCTGACTGGTAGATGGTGGAAGGTCATCCTTTCAAAGCTACCCATACACCATAGATATGTGTCGGCCAAACCACCACCCTCAGTGGGCCACATAATGTGTATGGGTGCCTACCAACTCGCCCCTGACCTATGTCCATAGTGATGTCACACAGAACAATGATATTATAGTACAGGGATAATGCACATAGTGATGTCACACACAGTACAATGATATTATAGTACAGGGATAATGCCCATAGTGATGTCACACACAGTACAATGATATTATAGTACAGGGATAATGCACATAGTGATGTCACACACAGTACAATGATATTATAGTACAGGGATAATGCACATAGTGATTTCACACACAGTACAATGATATTATAGTACAGGGATAATGCACATAGTGATGTCACACACAGTACAATGATATTATAGTACAGAGATAATGCACATAGTGATGTCACACACAGTACAATGATATTATAGTACAGGGATAATGCACATAGTGATGTCACACACAGTACAATGATATTATAATACAGGGATAATGCACATAGTGATGTCACACACAGTACCATGATATTATAGTACAGGGATAATGCCCATAGTGATGTCACACACAGTACAATGATATCATAGTACAGGGATAATGCCCATAGTGATTTCACACACAGTACAATGATATTATAGAACAGGGATAATGCACATAGTGATGCCACACACAGTACAATTATATTATAGTACAGGGATAATGCCCATAGTGATGTCACACACAGAACAATGATATTATAGAACAGGGATAATGCACATAGTGATGTCACACACAGTACAAAGATATTATAGTACAGAAATTATGCCCATAGTGATGTCACACACAGTACAATGATATTATAGTACAGAGATAATGCACATAGTGATGTCACACACAGTACAATGATATTATAGTACAGGGATAATGCACATAGTGATGTCACACACAGTACAATGACATTATAGTACAGGGATAATGCACATAGTGATGTCACACACAGTACAATGATATTATAGTACAGGGATAATGCACATAGTGATGTCACACACAGTACAATGATATTATAGTACAGGGATAATGCACATAGTGATGTCACACACAGTACAATGATATTATAGAACAGGGATAATGCACATAGTGATGTCACACACAGTACAAAGATATTATAGTACAGAAATTATGCCCATAGTGATGTCACACACAGTACAATGATATTATAGTACAGAGATAATGCACATAGTGATGTCACACACAGTGCAATGATATTATTGTACAGGGATAATGCACATAGTGATGTCACACACAGTACAATGATATTATAGTACAGTGATAATGCCCATAGGGATGTCACACACAGTACAATGATATTATAGTACAGGGATAATGCTCATAGTGATGTCACACACAGTACAATGATATTATAGTACAGGGATAATGCATATAGTGATGTCACACACAGTAAAATGACATTATAGTACAGGGATAATACACATAGTGATGTCACACACAGTACAATGATATTATAGTACAGGGATAATGCACATAGTGATGTCACACACAGTACAATGATATTATAGTACAGGGATAATGCACATAGTGATGTCACACACAGTACAATGATATTATAGTACAGGGATAATGCCCATGGTGATGTCACACACAGTACAATGATATTATAGTACAGGGATAATGCTCATAGTGATGTCACACACAGTACAATGATATTATAGTACAGGGATAATGCACATAGTGATGTCACACACAGTACAATGACATTATAGTACAGGGATAATGCACATAGTGATGTCACACACAGTACAATGATATTATAGTACAGGGATAATGCACATAGTGATGTCACACACAGTACAATGACATTATAGTACAGGTATAATGCACATAGTGATGTCACACACAGTACAATGATATTATAGTACAGGGATAATGCCTATAGTGATGTCACACACAGTACAATGATATTATAGTACAGGGATAATGCACATAGTGATGTCACACACAGTACAATGACATTATAGTACAGGGATAATGCACATAGTGATGTCACACACAGTACAATGATATTATAGTACAGGGATAATGCTCATAGTGATGTCACACACAGAACAATGATATTATAGTACAGGGATAATGCACATAGTGATGTCACACACAGTACAATGACATTATAGTACAGGGATAATGCACATAGTGATGTCACACACAGTACAATGACATTATAGTACAGGGATAATGCACATAGTAATGTCACACACAGTACAATTATATTATAGTACAGGGATAATGCACATAGTGATGTCACACACAGTACAATGATATTATAGTACAGGGATAATGCCCATAGTGATGTCACCCACAGTACAATAATATTATAGTACAGGGATAATGCACATAGTGATGTCACACACAGTACAATGATATTATAGTACAGGGATAATGCACATAGTGATGTCACACACAGTACAATGACATTATAGTACAGGGATAATGCACATAGTGATGTCACACACAGTACAATGATATTATAGTACAGGGATAATGCCCATAGTGATGTCACACACAGTACAATGATATTATAGTACAGGGATAATGCACATAGTGATGTTCAAATGTTGCCACAAACACATTGATGTGTGCTGTGCTCCTGTACACTGATGATGATGCCTAGTGTTGCTCGCGAATATTCGCAATTCGAATATTATTCGCGAATATCGCATATTCGCGAATTCGCGAATTTCGCGAATATAGCGCTATATATTCGTAATTACGAATATTCGTTTTTTTTTTTTTTTTTTTTTTTTTTTTTTCTTCACAGTACACATCACAGTGATCACCCCTCTCTGCTTCCAGCTTGTGTGGTGTACAGAAGGCTGTAATACTACTGTGTGAGACTGCCATCCAAAAATTCGCATATGCGAAAAGTAGCATATGCTAATTTTCGCATATACGAATTTTCGCAAATGTAAATTTTGTATATGCTAATTTTCACATGATAATTTTCGCATACGCGAATGTTCGCATATGCGAAAATAAAACGGAAATATAACGAATATGCGAATATTCGCGAATATATGACGAATATTCGTCCATATATTCGCGAATATTCGCGAATTCGAATATGGCCTATGCCGCTCAACACTAATGATGCCCACAATATTATAGGCATTGCAGCTCATCACAGAATATTCTCTGGGCCGGGTATGAGAGCACTTGGCCTAGGGAAGGTATGTTACACTTTGTAAGTGCACTACGCTATTTAGTAGTTAGCTAGCTGTATAGGCTAAAGAGGACTTAAATGGAGGTGGAAAGGGTTAATGCCTGACCCCCCGGTAATTCAGGGGTTATTGAGTGTTCTCCCCCTCCAGGCAAGAAGGTGTATGCGGGTTGGGAGGGAGTTGGGAGAACTAGTGGTCTGGCTACAACCTGTACTCCAGTTCCTCCAGCATGGCCAACAAGGTAATGTTTCCTGCGCTTCGGGAACATGTGTTGGCTGTGGACGCTTTCTTTCCGGTTCCTAGTTGGGTTGGGGAGCTCTCCTGGATTGCAGCCTCCTGTATAAGATCCTTTGCCCTTAGTTCCAGTACCTGGGGGTGGCTGACACACAGACTCTTTCATTGTAAGCTAAGTGAGTGGCCTTATGTTACTTCATGTTTTTTCATTCAGCAGGTCCTAAAAGGGTGACAGTGGGAACACAATAGAGGGAGTGTAGAAATCCCATCTTTATGTCTTTTACCACGAGTGTTGTTCATCCGATTTACAGCTTTACAATGCCGCTTTTTGCCTTGCTTTTTCCGGAGTCCTTAGGATTGGTGAATTGGTCCCTCCATCCAGGATTGGTGCAGAGAGATTGTCAGGTGATGATGTTTTTTGTGCCAACAGGACAGTGCAGTTACGGGCAGTGCTCTAAGGCTGATCACATAGGACAGGGAGCATGGATCCCCCTGTATGGTGGAGTGTGTGGCCTGTCTGGTTCGGTTGATCACATGTTTTCTTCATTTCCAGGTGGGAGGTCTCTATTTTTTAGCATGGATGGCCAGCCCCTTACGCTAGGATTCCACTGAGGTTTTTGCCTTGCATTTTTTTTAGGCTTAAAAACATCAGGAAAAACTGCCAGGAAAACTGCCATTGATTTTCCCTGCGATTTGGTGTATTTTTTCTGGCGTTTTTTTGTTTGTTTTGTTTTTGCATTTGAGTGGTTATTACATTTTTGGCCACTTTGGCGTTTTTTTCAAAATTAGTTGGGCACCAAAAAAAAAGGATGGAAAAAATTGAATTCAATGAAATGTATATTTTTATAACAAAATTTTTTATAAACAGGGATCAATTTATGTGGGCGGGCAGGGAACTAAAAATGTAACCAACAATAATAAAAATGTAGAAAGGGGCCATTTAAATGTAAAAATAATATATTTTTTACAATTAAGATTTTTTTTAATTTTTATTAGTAATGTATTTTAATATAAAGTGTGTGTATTAAATTTTTTTCTCTATTTTTTACATTTTTCAGGTAGTACTACTACTCCCAGCATGGAACAGACTGTTCCGTGATGGAAGTAGAAGTACCTGTACTAATAGACAGATCATTCCGGGTGTCACTCCTGACACCCAATGCGATCGTCCTATCTATTGCAGAGATACGGAGCTGCTCTATACAGCACTCGCATCTCTGCTCTGTAGTCCGGCCAGTGATGTGAATAGAAATGAATAGAAAATAGTGATTGGCCGGCCGCCCGCCCGACTGGCGTGGAGGAAATTACATTAGTAAAATGTCAAGAGCAGAATTTAAAAAAAATCTTTGAGTTTGAGTCACTTATGCCGAGAGGTCTGAATTCGGATTTGGAACTGTTCGGCTTCTTAGACCACTGAATGGGGGGTATGGTCCCAATCTGACGCTGTTTTACCAGTACTCTGAAAGATCCTTAGACAGTCCCTTGCCTCCTATTTCCTCGATCAAAACATTCAAACTCACCTATGTCTTTATTTTTAAAGGGTACCTTTCATCAAATAAACTTTTGATATATTTTAGATTAATGAATGTTGAATAACTTTCCAATAGCAGGTTAATGAAAAATAGGCTTCTTTCTGTTGTATTTTTCCTGATCAGTCCTGTCAGCAAGCATTTCTGACTCATGCTGGAGTCCTAAACACTCAGAGCTGCCAGCCTGCTTTGTTCACAGCCAAACAGGCTGTGAACAAAGCAGGCTGGCAGCTCTGAGTGTTCTCCTTTGTGAACAAAGCAGACTGGCAGCTCGTAGTGTTTAGGACTCCAGCATGAGTCTGAAATGCTTGCTGCCAGGACTGGTAGGGAGACCCCTAGTGGTCATTTCTTCAAAGTGGAAAATTAAATAGAAAGAAGCATATTTTTTAATAACATGCAATTGTAAAGTTATTCTGCATACATTAATCTATAATATATCAAAAGTTTTTTTTGATGAGAGGTACCCTTTAATTTTTAAATTTATTTATTTTTTTGTATTTTATATATATATTTTTTTATTTTTCATTTATTTATATATTTATTTATTATTATTATTATTATTATTTTATTTTAATTTCCATTTCCATCACCTATTTCTAGTGTATTTTATTTTAATTTGTATTTTTTTAAATTATTTTCATTTATCTTTCTGTTGTCCTTTTTATTTTTATTTTCATTTTTATTACTACTTTTGTTCCTTATTATCCTTTTTCCTTTTTATGTGCATATCCATATGTACATATTCCACTTCACCAATACACTATTCTCACACATATACAACACACATTCTCTTTATATTCACAAGACATAATTCACTTCCCCTATCACATTTCCACATCCATATGAAATCAGTCACTTTAGGTAGATATTTACCCACAATACGGTCTGACATATCAGACAGATTTACATGTCGACCTATATACTTTATTTACACATTCAATTGCAAGCAAGAAATAAATAGATATCACATAGTATTCCGTGTTTTTAGAAGAGCCCCTTGATGTGTCTGATATCCAAGGAACCATTCAATCCATACCCGATGTTTTACCATGAACCTTCATGACTTGATTTTTTTATTTGGCAAAGATGTGCCTTTTAAGGTGTGCCTATATATACCGTGAGAATTATGCCCGCAGAGTTTTTTCTCCTGCTGTGACTAATTAGTACTAGGATAAATGCACCACCTTGTTGTTCTCACCTATGCCTGATGAAGCTGCTTATGCAGTGAAACGCGTTGCATTCTGGGACAAATAACCATCCTTGCTTTTACCCATTCTTGCTGCCTGTGTCCAGCGCCACATTGAGCCGACGTCTCCTTCGAAGCTACTCCTCGCTACCATACCCTGAGAATGACTAGCTTCTATCATATCTTATCTTTGCTGCTGAGGAAAGGATCTATGGCGATCCTGAAACGTGTCCAGCCTCAATATATATAAGACTTTGTTACTATCTAATGAGGTCTGCTGCTGTTGAGAAATGGAATGCTGGACATGAGTTTATACCGTCTACAGTCTAGCATTTCCAGCAGTCCATGTGTTTTGGGAACAAATGTCACAGTGTTGAGCTAAAAGATCTTATCTCTCTCTCTCCTAACGTTTCGCCATTAGATGGCTTTTTCAAAGGCACCTCGCGCCTTTGAAAAAGCCATTTAATGGCAAAACGTTAGGAGAGTGGATAAGATATTTTCCTCACTAGACCCATGACCTATGGGGGACGTCAAGGGTCAGGAAGGAGTTAATTATCCCCTATTATACATTCTTCACGCATGAAGAAAGGATTATTAATATCCAGAAACGCATTTTGTGAATAGAATAAAAGAAATTAAGACTACTACCAGTATCCTTGAACCTTTTCTGCAACAGCGCTTCCGATTTCCTTCTCCTTCACTGTCTCTTACACGCCGGTGGATCCAGCGTGGGAAGCCGCAGCAGTTGTTACATTAAGCCCACATCAGCGTTGTGCCTGGAATATGCACAACCCGACCAGGTGAGTGCGTTCCTCACTCAACCACATAATCCTACTTGGTCTCGAAGATCGCACACAGAAGCGCTCTGTTGTCTTTTGCCCTATTATACATGTCAGTGTTTCCCAACCAGGGTGCCTCCAAATGTTGCAAAACTACAACTCCCAGCATGCCTGGTCTTTTCTGGACCATTGTAAGTGGAAACCAGACTCAATATACAATGAACAGACAGTCCAGATCTGTGATACCTGTCAATGGCCGGAAGAACTGACCAATCAGAATGGGAATTAACTGGTAAAACCCCTGTATTACTAAAGCGTATGCACTGACTGGTGTCTGGTAGTGCCCCCAACAGTACAGGGAGGTATTACATGTTCTGTACTTCTCTTTACCTGCATTACTGAAGTACATGCACTGACTGGTGTCTGGTAGCGCCCCCCACAGTACAGGGAGGTATTACATGTTCTGTACTCTTTACCTGTATTACTGGTGTATGCACTGACTGGTGTCTGGTAGTGCTCCCTATAATACAGGGAGGTATTACATGTTCTGTACACTTTACCTGTATTACTGAAGTGTATGCACTGACTGGTGTCTGGTAGCGTCTCCTACAGTACAGGGAGGTATTACATGTTCTGTACTCTTTACCTGTATTACTGAAGTACATGCACTGACTGGTGTCTGGTAGCGCCCCCTACAGTACAGGGAGGTATTACATGTTCTGTACTCTTTACCTGTATTACTGGTGTATGCACTGACTGGTGTCTGGTAGCGCCCCCTACAATACAGGGAGGTATTACATGTTCTGTACTCTTTACCTGTATTACTGGTGTATGCACTGACTGGTGTCTGGTAGCGCCCCCTACAGTACAGGGAGGTATAACATGTTCTGTACACTTTACCTGTATTACTGAAGTGTATGCACTGACTGGTGTCTGGTAGCGCCCCCTACAGTACAGGGAGGTATTACATGTTCTGTACTCTTTACCTGTATTACTGAAGTGCATGCACTGACTGATGTCTGGTAGCGCCCCCTACAGTACAGGGAGGTATTACATGTTCTGTACTCTTTACCTGTATTACTTAAGTGCATTAACTGACTGGTGTCTGGTAGCGACCCCTACAGTACAGGGAGGCATTACATGTTCTGTACTCTTTACCTGTATTACTTTAGTGCATTCACTGACTGGTGTCTGGTAGCGCCCCCTACAGTACAGGGAGGTATAACATGTTCTGTCCTCTTTACTTGTATTACTGGTGTATGCACTGACTGCTGTCTGGTAGCTCCCCCTACAGTACAGGGAGGTATTACATGTTCTGTACTCTTTACCTGTATTACTGAAGTGCATGCACTGACTGGTGTCTGGTAGCGCCCCCTACAGTACAGGGAGGTATTACATGTTCTGTACTCTTTACCTGTATTACTGGTGTATGCACTGACTGGTGTCTGGTAGTGCTCCCTATAATACAGGGAGGTATTACATGTTCTGTACACTTTACCTGTATTACTGAAGTGTATGCACTGACTGGTGTCTGGTAGCGTCTCCTACAGTACAGGGAGGTATTACATGTTCTGTACTCTTTACCTGTATTACTGAAGTACATGCACTGACTGGTGTCTGGTAGCGCCCCCTACAGTACAGGGAGGTATTACATGTTCTGTACTCTTTACCTGTATTACTGGTGTATGCACTGACTGGTGTCTGGTAGCGCCCCCTACAATACAGGGAGGTATTACATGTTCTGTACTCTTTACCTGTATTACTGGTGTATGCACTGACTGGTGTCTGGTAGCGCCCCCTACAGTACAGGGAGGTATAACATGTTCTGTACACTTTACCTGTATTACTGAAGTGTATGCACTGACTGGTGTCTGGTAGCGCCCCCTACAGTACAGGGAGGTATTACATGTTCTGTACTCTTTACCTGTATTACTGAAGTGCATGCACTGACTGATGTCTGGTAGCGCCCCCTACAGTACAGGGAGGTATTACATGTTCTGTACTCTTTACCTGTATTACTTAAGTGCATTAACTGACTGGTGTCTGGTAGCGACCCCTACAGTACAGGGAGGCATTACATGTTCTGTACTCTTTACCTGTATTACTTTAGTGCATTCACTGACTGGTGTCTGGTAGCGCCCCCTACAGTACAGGGAGGTATAACATGTTCTGTCCTCTTTACTTGTATTACTGGTGTATGCACTGACTGCTGTCTGGTAGCTCCCCCTACAGTACAGGGAGGTATTACATGTTCTGTACTCTTTACCTGTATTACTGGTGTATGCACTGACTGGTGTCTGGTAGTGCTCCCTATAATACAGGGAGGTATTACATGTTCTGTACACTTTACCTGTATTACTGAAGTGTATGCACTGACTGGTGTCTGGTAGCGTCTCCTACAGTACAGGGAGGTATTACATGTTCTGTACTCTTTACCTGTATTACTGAAGTACATGCACTGACTGGTGTCTGGTAGCGCCCCCTACAGTACAGGGAGGTATTACATGTTCTGTACTCTTTACCTGTATTACTGGTGTATGCACTGACTGGTGTCTGGTAGCGCCCCCTACAATACAGGGAGGTATTACATGTTCTGTACTCTTTACCTGTATTACTGGTGTATGCACTGACTGGTGTCTGGTAGCGCCCCCTACAGTACAGGGAGGTATAACATGTTCTGTACACTTTACCTGTATTACTGAAGTGTATGCACTGACTGGTGTCTGGTAGCGCCCCCTACAGTACAGGGAGGTATTACATGTTCTGTACTCTTTACCTGTATTACTTAAGTGCATTAACTGACTGGTGTCTGGTAGCGACCCCTACAGTACAGGGAGGCATTACATGTTCTGTACTCTTTACCTGTATTACTTTAGTGCATTCACTGACTGGTGTCTGGTAGCGCCCCCTACAGTACAGGGAGGTATAACATGTTCTGTCCTCTTTACTTGTATTACTGGTGTATGCACTGACTGCTGTCTGGTAGCTCCCCCTACAGTACAGGGAGGTATTACATGTTCTGTACTCTTTACCTGTATTACTGAAGTGCATGCACTGACTGGTGTCTGGTAGCGCCCCCTACAGTATAGGGAGGTATTACATGTTCTGTACACTTTGGCTCACATTTATCATTGTCTTTAGACAGTTTTTTTGTGTCTAAAAAAGGGGCAAAAAAGGCGCAAGCAGGGTTTTTTGCGCCTTTTTTTGCCCCTTTTTGTTTACACATTTCTGCTGATTTTGAGTTGCAATCCACTGATTTTGGCAATAGACATGATATGGAAGGGATTTATCATTGCGCCTTTTTGTAAAAAGGAGCAAAAAAAGGTGCAAAGCCACTGAAAAGTCTCTAAAACTACACCAGTCCAGACATGGTGTAGCTTTTTGGTGTAGGTGTAGACAGAAATTTCAGAAAATGTGACCTGCACAAAATTTATCAAAGATCTTTTACCATTCAATACATTTGGTGCTCTTACACATTACCAGCACACAAAAAAGGTGTAAAAAAGTGCTTCACTTACACTGCAATGATAAATGTGGGCCCTTACCTGTATTACTGAAGTGTATGCAGTGACTGGTGTCTGGTAGTGCCCCCTACAGTACAGGGAGGTATTACATGTTCTGTACTCTTTACCTGTATTATTGAAGTGTATGCACTGACTGGTGTCTGGTAGAGCCCCCACAGTACAGGGAGGTATTACATGTTCTGTATTCTCTTTACCTGTATTACTGAAGTGTATGCACTGACTGGTGTCTGGTAACGCCCACTACAGTACAGGGAGGTATAACATGTTCTGTACACTTTACCTGTATTATTGAAGTGTATGCACTGACTGGTGTCTGGTAGAGCCCCCCACAGTACAGGGAGGTATTACATGTTCTGTATTCTCTTTACCTGTATTACTGAAGTGTACGCACTGACTGGTGTCTGGTAGCGCCCCCTGCAGTACAGGGAGGTATTACATGTTCTGTACTCTTTACCTGTATTACTGAAGTGTATATACTGACTGGTGTCTGGTAGCGCCCCCTACAGTACAGGGAGGTATTACATGTTCCATACTCTTTACCTGTATTACTGAAGTGTATGCACTGACTGGTGTCTGATAGCGCCCCTTACAGTACAGGGTGGTATTACATGTTCTGTACTCTTTACCTGTATTACTGAAGTGTATGCACTGACTGGTGTCTGGTAGCACCCCCTACAGTACAGGGAGGTATTACATGTTCTGTACTCTTTACCTGTATTACTGAAGTGTATGCACTGACTGGTGTCTGGTAGCGCCCCCTACAGTACAGGGAGGTATTACATGTTCTGTATACTCTTTACCTGTATTACTGAAGTGTATGCAGTGACTGGTGTCTGGTAGCGCCCCCTACAGTGCAGGGAGGTATTACATGTTGTGTACTCTTTACCTGTATTACTGAAGTGTATGCACTGACTGGTGTCTGGTAGCGCCCCCTACAGTACAGAGAGGTATTACATGTTCTGTACTCTTTACCTGTATTATTGAAGTGTATGCACTGACTGGTGCCTGGTAGCGCCCCCTACAGTACAGGGAGGTATTGCATGTTCTGTACTCTTTACCTGTATTATTGAAGTGTATGCACTGACTGGTGTCTGGTAGCACCCCCTACAGTACAGGGAGGTATTACATGTTCTGGACTCTTTACCTGTACCAGGGTTAGCTGCTCCTTTGGACACCAGGTGAGGACGGCTCCATGTTACTTTTTTAGGACATTACGTGTTCTGTACAGGACCCTGAAGAAGCTCCTGTCCTCAACATAGATCAGTGTTTCCCAAGTAAGGTGCCCACAGCTGTTGCAAAACTACAACTCCCGACAATTGTCAGACACTACATACTACAAGAAACTGACAGAAGACCCCACCAAAGAATACACAATGGAATTAAGGAAATTGATTGAATCCTTCCCAAAGGACTCACAAAAAGGATTAGAGACACTTATACCCACCGATCCCAAAACAGGGACATTCTACATGCTCCCAAAAATCCACAAATCTGGAAACCCTGGCAGACCAATAATAACAGGTCTGGACACACTAACTGAACAGATATCTGGTTTGGTAGAAAACGCACTAAAACCCTTTGTTACACGCACCAGCAGCTTCATACAGGACACCACTGACTTTCTTAACAAACTGAGTCAGATTACGAACTTGCCTGCCAACTCCATATTGGTAACAATGGACGTAGAATCTCTGTATAGTAACATCCCACACAGAGATGGAATTGAGGCCTGCTCCCTGTTCCTCTCCTCCCAGACCCACAACCAGAAATACAGCCCTCAGATCAACACCAAACGTATAGAATTCATTCTCACACACAACTACTTCAGCTTTAACAGTGAAATATACCTACAGATGATGGGAACTGCGATGGGGACCAGGATGGCACCACAATATGCCAATCTGTTCATGGCTGACCTTGAAGAGCGATTCCTGAATACCCAAATTCACAAACCCTACAGATACTACAGATACATTGATGGTATTTTCATTGTTTGGACTGAAGGAGAGGATAGACTCAAACAATTTCATGAGGCCTTCAACACATTTAATCCATCCATCAAACTCAAAATGGACTTCTCTACAGAAAGTGTAAACTGTAACTATAAACAAGGACACAATACAGACATCTGTATACAGAGAACCCACAGACCGATCCAGCTATCTACACAATTCAAGTTCCCATCCGTCCCACACCAAGAAAAGCATCATATACAGCCAAGCCACCAGGTACCACCGCATCTGCTCCAACCCTGATGACAGAGACATCTACAAACGCTAGATGAGAAATGTAAACAAAAAGGTTACAAACCAAGGACCATCCATAAGAAAATCCACTCTGCTCTTCAAACACCACGTGAACACCTGCTGCAATACAGAGAGAAACAAACCTCATCACGCATACCACTGGTGACCACATACAATCCCACCCTTGAGGAAATACGCAAAATCATCAAGGACCTGCAGCCAATACTAGCAGAAGATGAGGTGTTAAAGCAAATCTTTCCTGAACCACCCATCTTGGCCTTCAGACAACCACCCAACTAAAACAAAAGCTGGTCAATAGGAAACTACCCACAGAAACATCAGATACAGACAATGGGACCAAACCCTGCGCCAAACCGCGCTGTAAACTCTGTCAACCCATCTGCACAAATTCTGAGGCCTCCCACAACAACAAGGCATACAACATGAAGGGACAATACTCCTGCACCACAGAGAATGTAGTCTACATGATACAATGCACCAAGTGTCCCCTGGGATGTTACATTGGTGACCAGTCAGCCACTCAATAAAAGGATGAACCTCCACAGATCGTCCATCAACAACCATAGAGAAAAGGACTATTGTACCCCAGTTGGACACCATTTCACCGAAACAGGTCCCTCCCTACAGGACCTCAAAATCAAGATCCTGAAAGGAAACTTCAAGAACACCCAGGAAAGAAAGACATTTGAAGCCAAAATGATAGTTTTTTATGACTCCAAGAACAGAGAACTTAATGTGGATTTAAGCTTCTTATCCCATTATCAAAATTTCCTATAACCTTTGCTAAACTGTCTTCCCTCTCCCTGCTCTAACACCATTACACCCCTGCCCCCCTCCCCTGTCTAAATCTTATCTTCAGTCCATGGTTCTGTAGTAAATTGTCCTTTCTCCTCTGTCCAGCGTGTTCTCACCTCTGCTCCCCCCCTCCTCATCCTTATCTGTATCTATCGTCACCATTCTCACCTCTGCTCCCCCCCCCATCCTTATCTGTATCTATCGTCCTATAGCTATACAATTTACGGCCCAACGTAATTTCCATCCTCCACATATGTTGCTTTAACCCCTGGATATTTTGTGAGCTAGAACCTGTGTTTTCTCCTTGTGAGCTCAGAAATGCTTATGACTTGATAAAGGGAGGAATCCCGAAAGCTTCTCTACAAAATCTTGTTAGTCCAATAAAAAAGGTTATTACAAGATACTGCGACTACACATGATTTTGCTTTTTGCATCACTGGACTAGTACGGCTATTCCTAACTACTTTATATATATATATGCTTTATTGTATTGTATAACTTGCTTATACGTCACTATATAGCTTGAAGTAAGCCACAAGGGCCCAGTGGCTTTACCAGACAGCTATATATATATATATATATATATATATATATATATATATATATATATATACATATATAAAATCTATATTTATTTTTAACAGACGAGCTTATTGTGATTTTTTTATAAAAAATTTTTTTTAACCCGATAATGACCATGGACGTCTATAATCGTCCAATGGCCATTACTGGGGTATGACGCGGGCTCCCGACTCGAGCCCGCGTCATACCGGCCGGCCCGCAGCTGATTCCTGTAGCTGGGGGCCGGCGTTAATAGCCGACATGCGCCGATCGCCACGGCCGGCTGTAAACCCTTTAGATCGCCGCTGTCTAAGTTGACAGCAGCGTCTGAAGGTGCCTGTATCCTGTCCCTGGTGGTCCAGTGGGGTGGATCGCCCCCCCGCAGCGTGATCACTGTTTGGGGGGGGGGGGGGTTACCTCTCCAGCTCCAGTGCTCTGAATGATAGAGCCTGGCAGGACCAGGCTTTATCAATCGAGCGCAGAGCCCATAGATCAATATGGTTCTATGGGACCATAATGATCTGTATGAGGAATCTAGTGAATCCTCCTAAAAGTCCACTAAAAGTGTAAAAAAAAAAAGGTTAAAAAAAGGTTACAAACACACATACATTAACCCCTTCCTTATTAAAAGTTTAAATCACCCCCCTTTTCCCAAATTCCATATAAATATATATATACACATAATAAAAATAAACACACGTGGTATCGCCGCACATTTTTGGTCACTTTTTATACCATAAAAAAAAGAATAAAAAGCGATCAGAAAGACCAATGAAAACAAAAATGGTACAGATGAAAACTTAAAAAAATGATAGATCAAGTGTCATTTTTACCGAAAAATATACTGCGTAGAAACGGAAGCCCCCAAAATTTACAAAATTGTGTTTTTTCTTCAATTTTGTCGCACAATGATTTTTTTTCCTGTTTCGCTGTAGATTTTTGGGTAAAATGATTGATGTCATTACAAAGTAGAATTGGTGGCGCAAAAAAAAAGCATCATATGGATTTTTTAGGTGCAAAATTAAAAGGGTTATGATTTTTAAAAGGTGAGGAGGAAAAAATGAAAGTGCAAAAAACAGAAAAACGCTTGGTCCTTAAGGATTTAAATACATTTATTTTTTAATTATTGAGACCCAGTATCCATTTAACTTTAAGCACCGTTACTTTCTATTTGTCTATTTTAGTATTTTTTACACCTAGTGTACAGGTGTTTAGACGGCTAATTGCTCAGTTCAAGGTGGTTTGAAGATAGGTGAGCACTTTCTACTCCTTTTTTCTATTTTTGGAGATTGTTTGACTTGAATGAACTCAACCTAGATGGACTGACATAGAGGGAGAGCAAGCAAGATGGAACGGATGGTGATAGAAGGAAATCCAATGGAAGACACCGGCTAGGGTTATTATAATTAAAATTCGTCTTCTGCTTTCCACCAGTGACCTCTAGTCCTAAACATATGGTTACCATGTAACTATTGGTTATTACCAGACAAAAACATAGATGAAAGTTTATGGAAGTTTGGTCTAAGTTTCAAATCTACTTTTCAGAATGTTGGCAATTATCTTTTTGATCTCCTCAGTTCTTAGGCAGTATATTAGAGGGTTGGCTAAATGTGGCAAATATGAGTACAGAAAGATAAGGAAAACATTGAGATCTGGAGAAAGGACCAGACGGGCATAATTGGCTATATACACAAATATCCGAGGGACATAGAACAGGGACATTACAATCCAATGTGATGTGCATGTGGACAGAGCCTTCCTCCAACTCTTAGAATGGTTTAAAGAGATGATGGAAACGATGATGATGGAATAAGACAATATGATGAAAGTCAAAGGTAGGAAAAGAATAACCATAGCATAAGTCAATATGGCTCCCCGAGTATCATTAACATCATCACAAGCCAAGCGTAAAAGGGTTGAGGTGTTACAAAATAAGTTGAGAATCTTATTAGGACCACAGAAAGGATGCTTTAGAACAAGCAGGTTCATGGGTGTAACCAAAGCAACAAGGAGAGAGAACATCCCGCAGGCGACTACAGTGACTCTGTGGGTGACTATGGACGAGTACCTCAATGGCTTACAAATAGCAACATAGCGATCAAAAGCCATCAACATGATTATATAAGCATCTACTAGAGACAAAAAATGGACAAAATATAACTGGATGATACATGGAAGAAAATATATTCTTCCACCATCAAACCAGTACTTGGCAATAAATTTAGGTAAGGTGACCGTGTCGAAAAGGAGGTTGGAGAAAGCCAGGTTGGCGATCATTATATACAGAGGCTCGTGCAGCTTTTCCTTCATGATGATCAAGACCATTACGGATCCATTCGAGACCAGAGATATGTTATACAAAATTAACATCGTGAAGGAGAAAAGAACGTCAAACTGTGGAGGAATTCCTGGAAATCCAATGAGCTCAAAGTAAAATTCACCAGAACGATTGGCCATGGAGGAACCTTGGGGTTCTGGAGGAGATAAAAACAGGAGAACTAGACAGAAAAAATATATAAATGATTCATTGACTACTGACAGCTAGACTTTAGGGGAAATTTTTTAAATAGGTCATATGCTATTAAAGGGGTGCTCCACTGGCCGGCAATCAAAACATTTAGTTCCGAACGCTGTATGCAGAATTTAGATGGATAGAAGTTAAAGGGGTACTCCTGTGGAAAACTTATTTTTTAAATCAACTGGTGCCAGAAAGTTAAACAGATTTTACTTCTATTAAAAAATCTTAATCCTTCCAGTACTTCTTAGGGGCCGTATACTAAAGGGAAATCCAAAAAAGAAATGCATTTCCTCTGATGTCATGACCACAGTGCTATCTGCTGACCTCTGCTGTCCATTTTAGGAACAGTCCAGAGCAGCATATGTTTGCTATGGGGATTTTCTCCTGCTCTGGACAGTTCCTAAAATGGACAGCAGAGGTCAGCAGAGAGCACTGTGGTCATGATATCAGAGGAAATGCATTTCTTTTTTTGATTTCTCTTCAGTATACAGCCCCTAAAAAGTACTTGAAGGATTAAGATTTTTTACTAGAAGTGATTTACAAATATTTTTAACTTTCTGGCACCAGTTGATTTAAAAAAAAGTTTTCCACGGGAGTACCCCTTTCAAGGGGTACTCCGCCCCTGGCATCTTATCCCCTATTCAAAGGATAGGGGATAAGATGTTAGATCGCTGTGTTCCCGCTGCTGGGGACCCCGGGGATCGCCACTGCGGCACCCCGCCATCATTACTGCACAGAGCGAGTTCGCTCTGTGCGTAATGACGGGCGATACAGGGGCCGAAGCAGCGTGACATCATAGCTCCGCCCCTCATGACATCACGGCCCGTCCCCTTAATGCAAGTCTATGGCAGGGGGCGTGACGACCGCCACGCCCCCTCCCATAGACTTGTATTGACGGGGTGGGCCGTGACGTCACAAGGGGCGGAGCCATGCCGTAACGATGCTCCAGCTCCTGTATTGCCCGTCATTACGTGCAGAGCGATCTCGCTCTGCACAGTAATGATAGCGGGGTGCTGCAACGGCGATCCCCGGTGTCCCCAGCAGCGGGACCGCGGCGATCTAACATCTTATCCCCTATCCTTTGGATAGGGGATAAGATGCCTAGGGGCGGAATACCCCTTTAAGCTTCCGTATCCCAAAACTGAATTGCTGTCTATATGCAGTTCCATAATACTAACCTTCTGTGTAGTGGAGCTATCAGAGTCACATCGAGGGATCTCCTATAATATGACAATTCTTCTTGTAGAAACGTTCCGGTGATCTCGGTCATCATCAGTCCCAGCAATGTTCTGTGCACTTCCTTGACACTTATATTTATATACACAGTAACACAACTATAATGTCCCTGGCGGTTGACATCTTTCTAAGACAAATAAATATCCAATTAGTCGTGTTTGTCGTCTTGGGGATTGTTTGAGTCTTAATAAGGTCCCAGTTGTCTTCTGCCACTTTAAGCCAGAAGTGATGACAAGTGCAAATAACACCATGACAGCTCCATTATATCCTTTTATGTGGTTATTGGTGATGACCCATTGAAATATGGAAGAATAGATGTAAGAAACTGAATGTTCTCCCTGCAGGCTGACTGGTAGAGGGTGGAAGGTCATCCTTTCAAAGCTACCCATACACCATAGATATGTGTCGGCCAAACCACCACCCTCAGTGGGCCACATAATGTGTATGGGTGCCTAACAACTCGCCCTTGACAGATAAAAAGCTTACGTTTGTTCTGGTCTCCATACTGCACAGAAATAATGTCCATAGTGATGTCACACACAGTACAATTATATTATAATACAGGGATAATGCACATAGTGATGTCACACACAGTACAATTATATTATAATACAGGGATAATGCACATAGTGATGTCACACACAGTACAATTATATTATAGTACAGGGATAATGCACATAGTGATGTCACACACAGTACAATGATATTCTAGTACAGGGATAATGCCCATAGTGATGTCACACACAGTACAATGATATTATAGTACAGGGATAATGCCCATAGTGATGTTCAAATTTTGCCACAAACACATTGATGTGTGCTGTGCTCCTGTACACTGATGATGATGCCCACAATATTATAGGCATTGCTTTTCATCACAGAATATTCTCTGGGCCGGGTATGAGAGCACTTGGCCTAGTAAAGGTATGTTACACTTTGTAAGTGCACTATGCTATTTAGTAGTTACCTAGCTGTGTAGGCATAGGTAACACTGACTGCAGGAAGAGGACTTTAATTGAGGTGGAAAGGGTTAATGCTTTGCATGCCTCTCTCCCTCACATGTCACCTTCAGGCCATCGAGCTGCACAACACCACTTGAAGACTCTTCAAGCAGAGCAAAAGTTTGTCAACCGCCAGGAGAAAATCTGCCGAGGATTCAGGATATCCGGTCAGTAGTCTTACAGCCTCACACAGAAAACCATCATCTGGTGCCATGCCCATCCTGGGGTTAAGAACCAAGATTATCAAGCATTTCTGGAGCCGATACAGCTGGAAGACTAACCTTTAGTCCGAGCGGTGAGAAGCCTGATTACTGTCTCCAATGAGAAAGTCCCGGTCCGTGTGGTCAACTGATCCGACGCTGTGACCATGCTGCCGAACTATACTCCTGTTGCTCAATTGTATCATCTTGGGCCAAAGGACATACTCACCAGGACGCAGGTGGCCCGACAGGGGACAGCCCAGACAGCTCATGGACCTAACACCAGTCATCCTGAGCCATGGTGGACCCAGCTCCAAGTGGGGGACGAAAGAACCCCAAGAGAACAGATGGGTGGAGTTATTCAAGTGGCCAAACAGTACCAGGAGGCCTTCAGCAAGCACCCAACCGATTTTGGCCGGACTACTATGATCCAGTACCGGATCCTGACAGGCGAAAGTCCCCCAATCAAGGAGACACTGCCCGGTGGTCCCGGGTATGTACCAGACGGTCAAGAAAATATTGACTGAAATGAAGGAGGCTGACATCATCCAAGAGAGTCAGAGTCCCTGGGCCACTCCCTTGGTCCTTGTTAAGAAGAAAGATGAGACTATTCGTTTCTGCGTGGACTATCGGAAGTTGAATACCGTCACGCATAAGGATGCCTACCCTCTACCCCGGATTGAAGAGTCCTTAACTGCTTTGGGATCAGCCGCATACTTCTCTACATTGGATTTGACCAGTGGATATTGGCAAGTGCCGATGGCTGAAGAGGACCGGGAGAAGACGGCTTTTGTGACTCCGATGGCGTTATTTGAATTCAAGAGTATGCCCTTTGTGCTATGCAATGCCCTTGCTACCTTCCAACGCCTGATGGAGCGATGCCTAGGACATCTCAACTTCCAAAGCGCACTGTTATATCTGGATGATGTCATTGTCTATTCCAAGACTTATCAGGAGCATCTTGACCATTTCACAGAGGTATTCCAAGTTTTGATCCGTCATGGACTGAAGATTAAGCCCTCTAAATGTCATTTGTTGAAGCCACAGGTCCACTACCTAGGCCATGTCATCAGCTCGGAGGGAGTTCAACCTGACCAGGAAAAAAGTGAGTGTTGTCAAGAACTGGCCTACTCCAAGCACTGTAAAGGACGTTAGGAGCTTCCTGGGATTTGCCGGCTACTGCCAACGCTTCATTCCCCACTTTGCACAGATTTCTGGACCCCATACAGCTCTCCTCCGGGGTACCGCAAAGGAAAACTCTAACGGAAGACTACCTATCCAATGGGCCGAAGAGTAGGAAACAGCGTTCCAAGCTAAGTATTTGTTGACCGAACCACCTATCCTGGCGTATCCTGATTATGGTCAGCCTTTCAGACTGTATACCGACGCCAGCTTTGAAGGCCTGGGTGTTGTCCTCTCCCAAGTTCAAGAAGGTAAAGAAAGGGGGATAGCCTATGCCAGCAGACATCTACGAGGGGTGGAGAAGAACGACTCCAATTACAGTTCCTTCAAGTTGGAGCTCCTCACTCTGGTCTGGGCAGTGACTGAGAAGTTCAAGGACTATCTAGCAGCTACCCCTTTCACCGTCTACACAGACAACAATCTGTTGGCCCATCTTAATACTGCCAAGTTGGGAGCCATTGTGGTGTCCCAGTACTGCATTCTATACGGTACCTGTTTATTTATGGGTCCCCATAGCCAGAGTCCCTAGGACTTAGGGATCCCTCTTAGCCAGTCTACCCCTAGTCGCCTCTATTCTAGTGTATAAATCTCAAATTTTTGCATAGGTTAATGTAAATTGGATAGTATATGTAAATAAATGGTTAATTACTTGTTTCCATGATGTTGCAGGGCCTTCGGGTCATGTGATGCGTTCCAAGCCTCACTATGGATGCATTCCAGGCCTCATTTAGTTATTTCTAGCCTCGATTTTTTTTTTAATGTGTATAGGACCTGTATAGGAAGACAGATGATCACCCAGAAGCCTGTGTGATGGTGAGTGACAGCTGACCTTGGACCTATCAAATTAGGCTCCGCCCACTGTCCATATAAGGGACGCGGCAGCCATTTTAGGGCTCTTTGTTCCTGGGTTGCCAAGCGAGCAACATCTCTCTATAGAACCTGCGCTGCTAAAAACCATGAGTTAGGCCCAAGCCTCGCAGCAACGGCTGATCCTTAGCAAATATAGAGTGTATCAATCCCCAAACACTCTGCGGGACCACCGGACCTAATCTACCCCTAAATCCAGACGGATCCACGCACCAATTACCTTGATTCTATTAACCTGCAAAAGACGCAAGGTCCGCAGCAAGTGTCAGTCATTGAAGTCTATAGAAGTGTATTGCAGAGACTGTAACTGTATTCTGAATGTACCGCCAGTTCAAGACCTTCAGTCATTACTTACATACGCCTGTCGTTTCTGGGAAGGGCGGTGATAGGCCGAAGCTATACCTCAGTAATACCAGCCCTCACCCTGGCGTCACGAGTGACAGAGTTAATATTAACCCCTCATATACCGATACTATACCACCACTACCATACACCTCCCAAGGGCTACCACAAAGCCTTTTTGGCATTGCACGAACAGGATACGGGTGTGTGCCTACCATTGCCATTAGTGAAAGTGTACCCCCCCCCCCCCAGAAAGCGAACTTTATTCATGTGTTGCTGTGTACAAGAGCGGTGCTTGTGGTGCACCATACAAGGGGGCCAAGAGAAAAGTAAGGGGGGAGGCGAAGACTTGTCTACAGTTGAAATGTGTAAACTGCGTAATGAGCTCATGCTGCGATCCTCTGGTCCGGTCAGCACAGTCGGAGCCGAACTGCTGCCGGAAAAGCGCGCAAAGAAAGCCCGCGCTGCGCCACGCCCCGGCCCTGGGACGCCAAGTTGCTGTATCCCAGCCGAAAGGGAACTCAGAGATGCAGGAGTCATTTCTGGAGGGACCAGAAGTCGGGGCTGCACCGTTAGCGTCCTTCCTGCCCAGCGCCATTTTGGAGAAGCCTACTATAAAAGACGCCACACAGAGCAACCTCTCCAGTCTGCAGAGAGAGAGCCGGAGAGTACAGACATGGTGGAGAGCAGCGTTCTACGTGGTCAAGTTGGCAAAATGGCGCCGGAAACACGGAAAGTTGTGGCAGTCGCAGCCCAACTTTTTCAAGAGCTTGCTGACCGTCTGCATCGGTTGTCATTGGATGAAGAGGGGGCCTGCAATCTTCCCCCACTGCCTGATGATGACGACAATTGGCCAGAGACACCTCCAGTGAACAGTGCAGGGACACCTGGAGGTGCGTCACCGGTGAGATTGTCCCCTCACCATAGGACCTGGGGCTCGTGGGCCGAGATCCCGTCGGAGGAGTCTGCTGTGAGTACCCCGCCAGAGGCGGCCTATTCTTCCTCCTCCAGCCCTGAGGTCATTCCTCGATCAAGCTTGCCAAGTGCACGACCGTGCTCACCAAAATTGCCGCAATGGGTGTTCGGAGATGAGCCGGAGCTGATCGAGTACATGCACAGAGTGCTTCAACCGTTACCTGGGAAAACACTCCCAAAATCCCAACTGCAGAAAGGGAAAGGGCCCGTCAAGAAGCCGAGCTGGCCGAATTGATGGAAAAGTTAAAGGCCCGACACAAGGAACTCTATGCTCCAAAGCACGTACACTTTCCCTATAAAGAAAGAGTGCGGTATCAAGAAAATACCAAAGTAATGGAGGCATTGTACATCCGTAAATGGGATCACCCCCGAGAAGGGGAGGAGACATTAGAAAGAAGAAGAGCAACTGTGGCCAAGTTTGACAAGGTCAGAGGTTATGGGACACTCCTTGACTGCCACACTGGACAGACCATCCTCGTAAACCGGCCATCAGTGCAAAGGCCATATCTCCATAAGAAGTTCAATACCTTGGAGGTGGGTGAAATTGTGGAGTACACCCCCGTCCAGAGAGTACACCCCCGTCCAGAGCCGTCATGGAGAATGGGCTGCAGTGGTCACCAGACCAACAGCCCCAACACAGCTGCCTTTCAAATATTTCCCGTCAACGGATTGGGAGTCCGATCCCTTCAACTTGAGGCCGAAAAAGTCTGCTCCTAAAGCCTCCAACAGCGTACCCAAGGAGGAGGAGCCTAAAGAGTCAAGTTCATCATTTTCTGTGTACAGCAAAGAGTCAAGTGCATCATCTTCTACATACAGCAAAGAACCAAGTTCTTCATCTTCTTCATACCGTCGAGAGTCAAGTTCTGCACAGGGTGAAGAAAACAGGCCAAAGTTGCGGCCACCCAAGTCGGTACCTAGACCCTCTCGGAGCAGTGAGCGGTTTGTCTAACCCTGGGGTACCCACAGATGTACCTAGGCCCTCTCGGAGCAATGAGAATGCCAGTTCCAAAGGTACCAACAAAAGGGTCATGGGTTGCCCCTAATTTGGAGATGGTGCTCAAGCCCTATTGTCCCACTGTGATCCCGGCTAGTAAGCCTATAACCCCTTCTCAAGCTGCCTTCCACAACTCCATTTTCACCAATGTGGTGTGGCAAAGCTATGTCAAGTCTGATCCTGCCCCTGACGTTGGCAGTTATAGGGGAACCAAGAGAGGCACTACAAGAGTGAAGAAGAATATCTTCTAAAGAGACTCTAAAGTAATGTCTTATTGTTTTTTTTCTCTGTCTAACCATTTTGTCTTACAGTAACCAAGTTCAAGAAAAGTGCCTAGCAGGACTGTGCTAAGTTGTTCCAGTTTAAAGTTCAGCAACGTAACCACTAAGCTTGTGCCTGACTATTAAGTCAAGAGACTCCTAGTCTGTAGGAGATTCATCAAGGACTGTACCCGGCTGAGTTGTGGTTAAGGCCGTGTTCACTTTTCAATTGAACTCCTAGTGTAGGTGGACTGCTGATCCTTACACGCCAACTTGTATATTGTCTTGGACTCCTAGTGTAGTGGACTGCTGATCCTTACACGCCTGCTTCATGTATATACCAACAACCTCATAAGAACTCTTATGACAAATGTTGCACTTATCGGGTGAATGCATCTGAAATATGTTGGGAGTGTTGATAAATGTATAGTAGATTTGTATAAGGTTCTGTACACAGAAAGATGTCCTTGTGTCTGTGTACACCAATAGTAAGTAAGGTTTGTACATAGAAAATATAGTCAAAATGTACATTAAAATAACTCAGAGTTGTACATGGAAAATATCGACGTACAGCACATGTACACTCAACACTAAAAATATGTATGAATTTTTGTACATACAAATGTATCATAAATCAAAGGTGTTTAGTAGTAACTCAATAGGGGACACCTCGGCTCCTCCGAGGGTAGTATTGTTGCTGTCGCCCATCGCTAGCACCTGTCTCAACCAAAAATGGTAGGGAGGATTCCCTTTCAAATAGTACTTGCACATAGTACCCTAGATTACTCACTTGATGTACTACCTCAAAATTTCTCTAGTACATACACAAAAACAAAATAAATATCTCACTTAAGAAAACACTTAAGGAATTGTAGCATATTTATACCCAATTCCTGCCACTGTTAGGTACACTTCTTCTCTTCTTTATTCATTGCGTGTGTGAGATGCTCTGCCTGGCCAGTAGGTGCTCTTGCAAATACAAAAATAAACTCGTAATCCTTTGAATAACCTAATAGGTTGTTTTGAAAGTGCTCTACGGATAAGTAGCGTGTAGTCAATAGACCCTAGTAGCCACCCTTACTGTGACCTAGCTTCCGGCTAGCCAGTATACCTTTCGTGTACTAACTAGCAGGTAACTTAATGTTTGGCATATAGAATGTGTGAGATAATACAAATGTCTAGTCAGCTTGATGCAAAAGGTAAATAGAGCTGTACTAATATCTAGTTAGCCTTATGTACAGAAGTATGTGCTAATGTTCAGTTTAGCCTCATCAAAATGTATAGAGAGCTAATAAAAATGTCTAGAGAGACCTAATTGCCTAGGAAGCCTCAAAATGTATCATACATTTTATAGAATTGTATAGGAAGCTAGAAACTAAAGGATAGATAGCTTTCTTTAAATGTCTAAATAGCATTCAATTGTCTAGATAGTATTCAAATGTCTAGATAGCATCAAAATGTATTTAGTCTACTTAGGATGTATAGCAAATGTACAGATCATCCTGTTCTATAGCATCCTGTTCTAGTCCTAGTCCCTCTGTCTCAGGGGACAGACGTCGAGGCCGACGGTTTGTGGGGTCCCAGTACCGCATTCTATACAGTACTTGTTTATTTATGGGTCCCCATAGCCAGAGTACCTAGAACTTAGGGATCCCTCTTAGCCAGTCTACCCCTAGTCGCCTCTATTCTAGTGTATAAATCTCTAATTTATGCATATGTTAATGTAAATAGGATTGTATATGTAAATAAATGGTTAAATACTTGTTTCCATGGCGTCGCAGGGCCTTCGGGTCATGTGATGCATTCCAAGCCTCACTACGGATGCGTTCCAGGCCTCATTTTGGTATTTCTAGCCTCGTTTTGGTTTTATTATGTGTATAGGACCTGTATAGGAAGTCAGATGATCACCCAGAAGCCTGTGTGACGGTGAGTGACAGCTGACCTTGGACCTTTCAAATTAGGCTCTGCCCCTGTCTATATAAGGGACGCGGCAGCCATTTTAGGACTCTTTGTTCCTGGGTTGCCAAGCGAGCAACATCTCTCTATAGAATCTGCGCTGCTAAAAACCGTGAGTTAGGCCCAAGCCTCGCAAGGTCCGCAGCAACTGTCAGTCATTGAAGTCTATAGAAGTGTATTGCAGAGACTGTAACTGTATTCTGAATGTACCGCCAGTTCAAGACCTTCAGTCATTACTTACATACGCCTGTCGTTTCTGGGAAGGGCGGTGATAGGCCGAAGCTATACCTCAGTAATACCAGCCCACACCCTGGCGTCACGAGTGACAGGGTTAATATTAACCCCTCATATACAAATACTATACCACCACTACCATACACCCCCCAAGGGCTATCACACCATTGAGCAGCGGTGGGCCTCCAGGCTAGCCAACTATGACTTCAACATCTAATACTGAAGTGGCAAGTCTAACGTGAATGTGGAGGTGCTGTCCTGAATGGCCCCCGGCGAAGAACCACCTGTCGAGGACGAGTGGGAAGACATGGAGATGCCCCCATTTTACCAGAGGTTTGTGAGTCAGGTTTGAGTGTCTTGACTACATGAGAAGACAGTGAACCCAGGTCCACCAGGGTTCCGGAAGATGTCCATACATGGAAGATTCTACAGGACGAAAGTCGAGTCATGGGGGATCTGTTGGACTACCTATCGATGAAGAAGGTACCAACCAGTCTACGCCAGTCTCAGTGTGACTATGAGTTGAAGAGGCTGTGGCGACAAAGAAACCGACTGTTTGTACACAAGGGACTGTTGTACAGGAATTCACTGGATCCAGTATCTGGTGAATGACTCCATCAGATCCTGATTCCCCAAAGAGATGCTGCAATGGTCCTCAACGCCTACCATGATCAGTTGGGATACTTTGGAATCCACAAGACTGAGTCCACCGTCAGGCAGAGGTTTTATTGGATCGGGATGCGAAGTGACATTGAAAGATGGTGTGGTGAATGTACATCTGTAATATCACCAATAATCTCCACAAGGATGCAAGAGCACCTCTTCACCCAATCCAAAGTGAAAGGCCTAACCAGCTGGTCGCGTTGGACCATGTCAAATTGTCCCCTACTCGGGCTGGATACGCTTATGCTCTAACCATGGTTGATCACTACTACAAGTGGGTGGTGGTAGTACCTGTCAAAGACCTCACAGCGAAGACTGCTGCACAGATGTTCTACTCCAACTGGGTCCAAACCCTGGGATATCCGGAGTCGATCCTCACGGATTAGGGAGCAGCCTTTCAAGGCTCAACTGTTCAGTGAATTGTGTCAGTTCCACGACTGCAAGAAGCTCCAGACTACAGCTTACCACCCCCAGGGGAATGGATTATGTGAGCGCATCAATCAGGTTTTCATACATATGCTGCGAGCGGCGTCAGTGTCCAAGCACAAAGAGTGGCCCTCGGTTGTTGGAGATCTACAATAACACCATCCATTGCTCCACAGGGTACACTCCATTCTTCCTGATGATGGGACGGCATGGACAACTGCCAAAAGACCGAACATTTGGGCTACAAGCGCCCTTTAACAACTCTCCACAGGTTTCACAAGACTGGGTCTCCGATCTTCAGAAGAGGATCCAAGAAGCGAAGGAGATTGTTGGGGGAAAAAAAAGGGGCGAGGCCCAGGAAAGACAGAGAGACTATAACCAGCACACCTCTGCCAAGCCTTTACAGTTGGGAGATAGAGTTTGGCTGCGGAAGTTCCCAAGGATGCATAAGTTGGACTCCATTTGGGAAACGGAACCCTACACTTTTACCACTGTCCCATATCCAGACTCCGATGTTTATGAGGTCCAGAAGACTGGCTACGAACCGCAGGTGGTCCATCAAAATCACATAAAACTGTGCCTCAGAGAAGATCTTCCTGAGCCTCCTGTTCTTCCTACCACAGCTGCTAGACCCGATTTATTTTCGCATATGCGCAAATTAGCATATAAAAAATTAGCATATGCGAAAATTCGCATATGCAAATTTTTGCATATGTGCATATTCGCATATGTAAATTTTCGCATATACTAAAATTTTCATGCCAGTCTCACACAGTAGTATTAGAGCCTTCTTTACACCACACAAGCTGGAAGCAGAGAGGGATGATCACTGTGATGTGTACTGTAAAAAAATAAAATAAAATAAAAAAATATTCGTAATTGCGAATATATAGTGCTATATTCGCGAATATTCGTGAATTCGCGAATATGCGATATTCGCGAATAAAATTCGCATTGCGAATATTCGCGAGCAACACTAATTCTGTGGGTCAATATGATTAAAATGATACCCATGGCTAGATACTTTTATATTTTTGTACCGCTTAAAAAAAATCTAAAACATTTTGTACAAAATCAAAATCGCCCTATTTTGACCACCTATAACTTTTTCATTTTTCCGTATATAGGGCGGTATGAGGGCTCATTTTTTGTGCCGTCATCTGTACTTTTTATGGATTTTGCATTTGCATATATAAAACTTTTAGATAATTTTTTATACATTTTTTGGGGAATAAAATGTGACAAAAAAGCTGCATTTTTGGACTTTTTTTTTATTTTTTACGTTTACTCCATTCACCGTATGCGATCATTAACATTATATTTTGATAGTTCGGACATTTACGCATGCGGCGATACCAAATATGTTTATTAAAAAAATTACGCTTCTTGGGGGTAAAATGGGAAAAACTGACAATTAAAATTTTTATTGGGGAAGGGGATTTTTCACTTATTTTTACTTTTTATTTTTACATTTTTCAACTTTTTTTTTACACTTTTTATGTCCCCATTGGGGACTATCTATAGCAATCATTTGATTGCTAATACTGTTCAGTGCTATGCATAGGACATAGCACCGATCAGTATTATCGGTGATCTTCTGCTCTGGTCTGCTCGATCTCAGACCAGAGCAGAAGACCCTGGGAGATGGCCGGAGCAAGGTGAGGGGACCTCCGGCCACCATCTGAGGGGTTAATGGCGGACATCCGCGCGATCGCGGATGTCAGCAATTACCGGCCGTTCCCCGGCTACTGCTAGCAGCCGGAACCTGCCGTGTATGACGGTCATACACAGGACGTAAATGTACGTCCTGATGCGGGAAGTCCAGCCAAACCAGGGTGTACATTTACGTCAGTCGTCGTTAAGGGGTTAAGTAAGGGGTTTTGTGGTGTCGCAGTGCAGAACATAGTTCTGTACAGTCCTTAAGTCTCCTCAGGAAGAGTCCCTAAGGCCACAGGGCTCTCCTGCAGGGTTCCCCCTAGGTTCTATTGTGTTGATGCATGGTATATTCACTATGTGCATTTATTGTATGTGTTCTACTGTGAATGTCATGTCGGTATGCATAAAGTTGTACAGATTGTATAAAATGTATGGGACCTTCCTTGGTCATGTGATCTGTAATCACATGATACACCCAGAGTTCCAAGGGCACAGGTAGCCAAGCAACCAGCTACCAATGGGCTTTAGTCCAGCCCCTAGTATATAAGGGGCTGTAGTCTGTATATTCTCTCTCTTAGTTCCCGGCATTAAAGAAAGCACAAAGTCCTGTACCATTCAAGTTCAGCTCATCAAGGCCGAAGCCTAAGAACCTTCAGCAAGGTGAAATCTACCTCTACAACTCAAGTCCACTACTGTCCCGCTAAAGTTACAGCAGTAGTACAGTGGCCTGCATCAGGGGCGGACACAGACAGCAGAGGGCCCCTGTGCAAAGAATATGCCTGGGCCCCCCAGGTAATATGTTTGCTAGGTAAGCGGGTAGTACGTTTGCAAGTAGTACATTTGCTAGTTAGGTAGGTAGAACATTTTCTAAGTAGGTAGACAAGTAGTAAATTTGCAAGATATTTAGGCAGTTAGTAAGTTCAGTTGGTAGTAAGGCAGGTAAAAGGTTTGGTGCTAGGTAGGTAGGCAGGTATAAGTTTGGTTGGTAGGTGGGTAGCCACGTAACTTTTGGTAGGTAGGCCCTTAGTCCAGTGTTTTCCAAACAGGCTTTGGCTGTTTGGGCATGCTGGGAGTTGTAGTTTTGCAACAGCTGGAGGCACCCAGGTTGGGAAACAATGGACTAAGGACCTACCTACCAAACCTGAGTGCCTCCAACTGTTGCAGAACTAAAACTCCCAGCATGCCTGGACAGCTAAAGACTGTCCGAGGAATGCTAGGAGTTGTAGTTTTGCAACAGCTGGAGGAGCCCAGGTTGGAAAATACTGACTAAGTAGGTGTTTTCAAAACAGTGTCTCTCCAGGTGGTCCAAAACTACAACTCCCAGCATTCCCGGACAGTCTAGTGAATAGTGAGTACAGCTCTGGAGTATAATACAGGATATAAATCAGTACATAAGTAATGTAAAGTGACCCTACATTCACCGCAATAGTGACATCTTGTACAACGGGTGGCACCCATTGTGCAAAATCTAACTATTGCAATAAATGAAGGGTCACGTTACATTACTTATGGTGGAAGCAGCAGGTCACTCACCTCGTCTCCTAAGGAAACTTTTAGATTCCACTGTTGTGATGCTCTTCAGGTTCTGTTATATGAATGGCGGCTCTGGAGTATAATACAGGATACAACTCAGGATCAGTACAGGATAAGTAATGTAATGTATGTACACAGTGACCCCACCAGCAGAATAGTGAGTACAGCTCTGGAGTATAATACAGGATATAACTCAGGATCAGTACAGGATAAGTAATGTAATGTATGTACACAGTGACCCCACCAGCAGAATAGTGAGTACAGCTCTGGGGTATAATACAGGATACAACTCAGGATCAGTACAGGATAAGTAATGTAATGTATGTACACAGTGACCCCACCAGCAGAATAGTGAGTACAGCTCTGGAGTATAATACAGGATATAACTCAGGATCAGTACAGGATAAGTAATGTAATGTATGTACACAGTGACCCCACCAGCAGAATAGTGAGTACAGCTCTGGAGAGAGGTTGTGTTCTGCTGAGCTCCTGAGTCTTCCAGTGAAGCAGTGATTTCCATCCGCCCCTCCCCAGGTGTGTGGCAGATACCTGGGTAGAGGGTTTTCCTGCTATGGAGCCCCAGGAGGCTTCATCTTGCACTCCCCGTACCCGGCCGGCGGTGGGTGCAAAGGAAAATGCGACGGCCAGCAGCCAGGATGGGGTGAGACGATCCACCAGGGCCCATCGCCATGTGGGGCCCCCTCCCCCATCCCCAGCTGGGAGCTGCAAGGCTTCCAGCAAAAGTTCCTCTGGGAAAAGAAGCTCATCCAGACAGAGGAGTGGAGTGAAGGCTTCTACCTCAGGCTCCTCAGAACCCCAGCAATGGGGGGTAAAGGAGCCAAGGGAATCCCTGGAGACTTTCGGATCTAGAATCCAGGCAAAGATGGCCCAATATGAACAGCTTGGCAAACAGCTACGAGGTCTAAGAGAAGACATTAAGTTTGCAACTTACCAGGCGGATACAGCAGCCAAGGGCAAGAGAGCAGCGTTCACTGCAAAGGTGAGAGCACTAAAGAAAGAGGTGGAGGAGATTGTGCAGCTGAGAGCAGACATTGTGGCTGGAGCCGGCTTCTTCAGTGAGAAGATTCTTAATGAAGAGAGGTTCCCCAAAAAGGGGGTCTCCAGAGGTGCAGAAAAAGATTGTCACCAAGATGAGAGTGAGGAGGAGGAGGAGATGGAGGGAGGTGAGGAGGGGGATGTGAGTGAGGGGGATATGGACACGGGTTCTGTTTGTACCACCACTGTTACCCCAGACCCCCCACTTACCATCAGTGCGGACTACATAAACCCGGCTCAGGTGGCCTTACCTCCCTCCAGTGAGGATGATGAGGATGGCAGTGACTGCAGTGATGGCAGCAGCTCGGCAGATGGGGGTCTCCTGCGTGCGATTGTTATGCAGGAGTCCCCCACCCGTCTGGAGAACTTCACTTTTGGTGATGATTTGGGCCCAGAAGAGAAGGGGAAGAGGAAGAAAGTGAAGGGCAAGAAGAGGAAGAAGGCACAAGGAGTGAAATTTGTATTTTCTTCTTTCCAGCAACCTGGGTCGGCTGAGAAGTCAGCTCAGGGTGCTGGGTCCCCCAATCTGCCAGACCCCGTTTCTGTAGTGGAGCGGGGCCAGCATGGGGGATACAGTAGTGCACCCAAAATGGCCGCGGGTGCTATAGAAAAAAAAGGGCACCCTCCTGTGAGGGGGGAGGGTGTCCAGGCGCCAGAAAATAGCGGCAGATTCACCCGTCCGGGGGGCGGTCCCTCGGTTGAAGTGGGCGGTACAGGTCCTGGCGCTGCAGGGCACTCCCCTGTGAGGGGGGAGAGTGTCCGGGCGCCGGACCTTGTTGGTTCAGGGGGCGGTCCCCTAGGTGACGTTGACGGGGCGGGAGTGCGTCTGGAGGGACTGCTCCCGCCAAGATGTACAGCATTTTGTGGGGGGGCGTGGCCACCCATGTCAGAGGCGGAGCCTGTCTCTGCATCCCAGGAGATTGTAAGGAAGAACTCTACAGCGCCAATCCTAAAACCGGCAACCCTTGTACATGAAACAAAAGACCCAGCCAGCCCAGCCTGTAATACAAGGGAGAGTGTAGGCAAGAGTGAAAGTGAAAGCAAAAATGGTAATGTGCAGAATGTGAGTTATGGTAGTGTGCATGGGAGGAGTTGTGGTAGCAGTGTGGGGTGCAAGTGGTGTACAAGAGAGGGGTGCAAGTGGTGTGCAAGAGAGGGGTGCAAGTGGAGTGCAAGAGAGGGGTGCAAGTGGAGTGCAAGAGAGGGGTGCAAGTGGAATGCAAGAGAGGGGTGCAAGTGGAGTGCAAGAGAGGAGTGCAAATGGGGTGCAAGAGAGGGGTGCTAGCGAAATTCAGGTGAGGAGTGGTAGTGGAATGGCAGAGAGAGGTTTGGTGGCTGACACCTCTGTTAAGAATAAGGGTCCTGGTTTGGTTTCTGGTTCGACTGCCCCCCCGGTAGTGGCTGCTTCTCCCAGAAGCTATGCCAGCGTCACTGCCGGGGGATCAGGGGGATCCCCATCTCCATCTGGCTCTGGGGGTCACTTGCAACAGCGCCTCCTGGAGGCTCTACGTAGGGGAGACAGGTCGATCCAGGTAGAGGGGAGGGGTGAGGTTGACCTGTCTTTTTGGATAGAAAGACACGGCTTAGGCGCCTTCCGAGAACAAAACGGGGAGGTGGTCTGGTCCCTTCCGACATCCGGGCAGGAAAGTGGCCGTAGGAATGTGGTCCGTTTAGTGTGGAGGGGCGAAGATGCGTGTCCGCCTCGGGGTAAGGTGGTTGAGCTCCTCCTCCGGATGGAATTCAGGGCAAGTGACATCTTTGCCCTGATCCACCCCTACGGTACTTCCGAGTTTGACATCAGCTTCGTTCGGCCAGAGGGTTTGAAACTCTTCTGGTCGAACTATGAGGTGGTGAAAAGCGAGCCCGGCTGGCGGGATTTTGCCGTAAAGGCGATATCCCGTCAGAATTTGGTCAAGAAAGTGACCGTTTTGACACGTAACGAATCACTTTCATGCTATGATATCATGACCTGGCTCAGCAGATATGGTGATGTGACGGACATGCCGAAAAAGAACTACGACGAACATGGGATCTGGTCTGGGGCCTGGACGTTTTCCGTCAAACTGAAGCGTTCGGGGAGCACTGTTGCCCACATCCCATCAGCTGCTTTTCTTGGGAGAGACAGAATCCAAATTTTCTACCAGGGGCAGCCCAAGGTCTGTCACAGGTGTGGCAGCCCCACTCACTTTAGCGCAGCCTGTACCGTGCAGGTCTGTGCTCTGTGTGGTGGGGTAGGTCATCTTGCCGCATCCTGTAGGCAGATCTGTGTGGTGTCTTAGGACACCCTTTCAGCCGTTGTCCTAGCGCCTTTGCCCGTGCGACGGTCACCTTGGCTGGGGAGAGCAGTAATGTTGCCTCAGCTGGGGAGGGCACGAGTGCAGGTGAAGGTGCAACAGGGTCAGTGAGGAGGAAAAGTCCCGCCAAGCTGAGGCGGGAGGCTAATCGGAGAAGGAGCAGGGAACTGGAGAGTTCCCATGTGGCAGGGGTAGCTTCTGGCCCTGCTCCAGAGGTTAGTCCTGAAACTGCTGAGGCCCTGGGGGAGAATGTGCTGGATGAGGAAATGGGGAGAATCTGTAGAGAAGAAGGCAGCAAGGCCGATCTTTCCGATTCCTCCCACTATGAAAGTGTGGATGAGGAGGGTGAAGAGAGGCCAAAAAAGAAGGGCAGTAAAGGGAGAAAGAAGAGGTCGGAGCCCTCTAGTCCCCGTGCTACGGACCAGGTCCCAAGCGGAAGCTTACCTGCCCCCCCTCTGATTGATCTGTCTAACCGGTACTCTGTACTCGATGCTATCTCCTCCCCCTCCTTGGAGGGGGGGGTCGAGGATGGGGTGCCTGAAGTGGGGGAGCCTCCAGGGGGAACTGGGCCCTGTCCTGATGGGGCTGTTTCCTCAGGGGATGGGGCCAAACCAGAGCCAGGCGGAGATGGGGATTCAAAAATGGACCAGTCAGAGTCTAAAAAGAGGTCCAAAGGGAAAGAAGCCTCCTCATCTGGGGATGAGGGGGTGAAAAAAAAACAGAAATGAGGGGTTAGGGCCATCTAACTCAATCACCCATGATGGCGGCACTCACCCCATTGACGCTGGCATCTATTAACTGTGCCAGCATAAAGTCGGATACGGCTAGATTCGCAGCCTTTGATTTTCTCGGCCGTGTTGAAGCCGATATTTTGTATCTGCAGGAGACCAGGTTGTCAGATCTAGCCTCCCTGGTAAAAGCCAGGAGAGAGTGGAGGCGCGGGCCCTCCCACTGGTCTCTTGCGGCTGAGCCGTATAGTGGGGTGGCGGTCCTTTTTACCGCTCCGGTTGAATGCAGACGGGTTATTGAGTTAGAAATGGGGAGGTGCCTGATCTTAGATGTCCTCATGAAGGGACAGGAGCTCCGGCTCATTAACATCTACGCCCCACAAACCAAGTGGGGCCGCAAAGATCTCTTTATGAGGATCAAGCCCTTCCTTTTTACTAGCCGGCAAGTGATCTTTGGAGGGGATTTCAATACTGTCACGAGATCCCAAGATAGGAGAGGTTCCAATGGTCCGCTGGCTTACGACAGCATAGCTCTCAATAATATAGTTAGGGAAGCTCGCCTAGAGGACGCCCACATCCGGAGCCCCTCAGGCCACGCGGGTTTCACCTATCATTGAGGTAGCTGCAGGTCTAGGATAGACAGGTTTTATTTAAAGGAGGAAGCCGTCTCTTCCGCAGTGTCCGTGGTTGAGGTGGAGTTCTCCGATCACTGTATGATTTTGTTTTCCCTGAATGTTTCAGAGACCCCTCGGATGTGTAAAGGTTATTGGAAGCTGAATTCGTCCCTCCTGGAGGAAGCGGAGGTAAGACAGTCCTTTGAGGATTTTCTTCAGAGTCAGGTACCTTTACTGGACCTTTGTAGTAGTAAGTCAGAGTGGTGGGAGATATTCAAGAAGCGGGTTGCGGGGTTCTTCCGCCAGCTCTCGAGCCTCAGGTCCCTGAACAGGTATCGCTTGTATCAGGGTCTGAGGAGGAAACTCGAGCTTCTCGTCTCGACTGGAGGTAGCCGGGAGGATATCTCCTGAGTGAAGTCCTTGCTGATGAGGTGTCAGTACGATAGGCACGCATCTTTGGTTTTTGAGAGGGATTTTGGGAAGTACCGCTCGCCCGACCCTTACAGAAACTGCAAGATGTCAGTGAGTAGTAAAATCATCTCAGGACTGATTGATAGTACGGGATCTCTGAATCGGTCCAGATCAGGGATCCTGGAGGTCGTCAGATCCTTCTACTTGCACCTCTTGGGGAGGAAGGATCTAGATCGGGACAAGATGTCGGCTTTCCTGGCTGAAACCATTCCTGAGCCAGGGGTAGACCCCTCTCTTGGCGTTTTGGCAGAAGAAATTAAGGAAGAGGAAGTGAGACTGGCGATCGAGGGGCTTGCCCCCAAGAAGTCGCCAGGTCCGGATGGCTTAACATCCGAGTGGTACAAGACCTTTAAGGAGTCTTTAGCTCCCCTCTTGACTGTGGTATTCAATGAGTGTCTCTCCTCGGGCACTCTGCCTAGGTCAATGAGGAGGTCAGCCCTGATTCTTCTCTCAAAGGGTAAAGATCCTAGCCGGATTGAGAATTGGAGGCCCATAGCTCTTCTCAATACGGACAGGAAGCTTCTGGCCAAGATACTGTTTAATCGGTTGGTGGAGTTTGCACCCCGGCTCCTTTCGGGGGCCCAGCACTGCTCTGTTCCAGGCCGAAGCACCTTAAGTGCTGTTCTCGGTGTCCGGGAGGCGGTGGAGCAGGGTAGTGCAGGTCTCTGGAAGGGGTACTTGCTGTCCCTGGATCAGGCCAAAGCATTTGATCGGGTGAACCATGACTACCTCTGGTCCGTCCTCCTGAGATATGGCTTACCGTGTGCTTTTATTAATTGGCTTAAGACCTTATATGCAGGGGCAGAGAGTTTCCCGCTGGTGAACGGGTGGTCTGGCCGCTCTTTTGAGGTGGGGTCCGGAGTCCGTCAGGGTTGTCCTTTGAGCCCGCTTTTATACGTGTTCGCAATTGATCCCTTCGTCCGGAGGGTAGATTGTGGGCCGTTGGCGGGAGTCGGGATGAGTCTGGCGGAGCTGGATGTCGCCCAGAGAGTGGTGGCGTACGCTGATGATGTCACCATTTTCGTGTCCTCGAGAGAGGAGGTCGATGTGGTGATGTCGGAAGTGGACCGCTACTCGGAGGCATCCGGGTCTAAGATCAACCGGGATAAGTGTGAAAGTCTCTGGCTGGGAGGGGGAGATCCCACGTTTGATCTCCCGGACACCCTCCCAGGGCCCCAAGACTCAGCAAAAATTCTGGGCATCACATTCGGCCAGGATGATTATCCCACCAAAAACTGGGACGGTAAGCTACAGGATGCCACTCATAGGGTGGATCAGTGGAAGGGTTGGTCTATGACCCTCAGGGAAAGGGTACACCTGATCAAATCGTACCTGCTCCCCTTGTTTATCTATCTGGGCAGTGTATGTATCTTACCAGAGGCTTACTATACTAGGATCTACAGCCTGTTTTTCCAACTGTTATGGGGGAACAGGATGAACCTAGTCAAGAGGGAGGTTACGTACCGCACAAGGAGACTAGGGGGTTTATCTATGGTAAACCCTGTGGTGTTCTTAACAAACACCTTCTTGAAAGCCAACATCTCAAACCTCTGGTCAGAGAGGGCTCCTCCGTGGGTACTCTCCTGCAGGGAATGGTTTCGGCCTTTCTTCCAGGAATGGGAGACAGGAGGGCAAGTGAAGGACCTCCGTACGCCCCATGGGCATCTTCCGGCTTACGCTACCCCGACTCTGAAGGCGATACGTCGGTGGGGTCTGGGAGTGTGGGAGATCAGGACCCAGTCAAGGCAGTTCCTTGACAAACGGGTTCTGTTGACCCACTTCCAGAAGCCTCTGGCGCTCAGGGACTGCCCAGGTCGGGATCTGAGGGTGGGGTTGTATCTCTTAAATATGAAAAGGATCCCCCAGAAGTTTTGGGACTTGGCCTGGCGCTGCTTTCAGGGGAAGCTATATGTGAGGGACAATTTGAAGTGTAGGAGATCTGATGACCGGGGATGTCCCCGAGAGGAGTGCGGGGACATGCTGGAAAGCATGGACCATTTCCTGCTTCATTGTCCCTTTAATATAAGGGTCTACAACCGGGTGGGCGCTTCCATCAGCTGGAGTCAACTTGCCGGCCTTACCTATCAGGAGTGGGCTTATGGGGCATTCAGGAACCTGGGTGGCCGTGATCGGGGCACTTTATTCTTAGTCAGTTTAGTGGTTAGATACTACACGTGGAATGCACGGTGTTTAGTGTCTAATCAGCGCAAAGTCCTCTCCGAGGTGGAGGTCTGTAGGAACATCACCGGTGACCTCGGGAAGATCAGGTCTTTGGAGTATGGCAGTCTTGGTACCAGTAGGGCTTCTCTCCTATGGAGAGGGTTTTCTTTTGATGTGCCCTAGGTACTAGACCTTTTGGGTAGAATACCCTTGTTTTTGTTAGGGACAGTGATGCAGGGACAGGGTTAGGGTGATAGTAGGGTCAGTTTATCTTTAGGGATATTGGTAGGGAGAGAGGTAGGGTGCAGTTAGGGAAAGAATATACATTTTCTATGTATCAGGATTGCCATCCTTCTTCCTGGTGGTGGGCTAATGCATGTGCACCCTAGCTTTTTGTTTTGTTTTCAGATGCTATGGTTATGAAGGGCTTACAGGCACCGAACTTGGGCCTAAAGTGGGTTGTATTGTTTGCTTATGTATGTTAAAGCTGGTTATGGTTAAGTTGGTTGGGAGGAGTTCTAGGTTGGGAGGGTATATTTGTGGGTGGTGGTGGTCTTTTCTTTTGGTGGACCTGGCATGGGTCAGTTGTGTACTGGACATTGAGGACTATGAACTGTATGGAAAAAAACTCTGACCCATGTACAGGAGGGCGGGTGGTGTGGGTGAAGGGTCAGTTTAGTGTAGAATGTTCTTTTATATTTGTAGGTGTGTTTTCTGTTTATTTATAGGTGTATATAGTTTGTGTATAGTAGTGTATATAGGTAGTTATGTATATAGTATGTATAATGTATGTTATATTATTGTAAAATGTATTTTTATTTTTTAATTTTTTTTATTTTTTAAGTATATAGTATTTATAGTAGGGATAGACATGGCAGTCGAACCAGTTTTGTTTTTGTAGTAATTGTTACGCCGAGCGCTCCGGGTCCCCGCTCCTCCCCGGAGCGCTCGCTTCTCTCTCCCCGCTGCAGCGCTCCGGTCACGTCCTCTGACCCGGGGCGCTGCGATTCCGCTGCCAGCCGGGATGCGATTCGCGATGCGGGTAGCGCCCGCTCGCGATGCGCACCCCGGCTCCCCTACCTGACTCGCTCTCCGTCTGTTCTGTCCCGGCGCGCGCGGCCCCGCTCCCTAGGGCGCGCGCGCGCCGGGTCTCTGCGATTTAAAGGGCCACTGCGCCGCTGATTGGCGCAGTGGTTCCAATTAGTGTGTTCACCTGTGCACTTCCCTATATCACCTCACTTCCCCTGCACTCCCTTGCCGGATCTTGTTGCCATTGTGCCAGTGAAAGCGTTCCTTGTGTGTTCCTAGCCTGTGTTCCAGACCTTCTGCCGTTGCCCCTGACTACGATCCTTGCTGCCTGCCCCGACCTTCTGCTACGTCCGACCTTGCTTCTGCCTACTCCCTTGTACCGCGCCTATCTTCAGCAGCCAGAGAGGTGAGCCGTTGCTAGTGGATACGACCTGGTCACTACCGCCGCAGCAAGACCATCCCGCTTTGCGGCGGGCTCTGGTGAAAACCAGTAGTGGCTTAGAACCGGTCCACTAGCACGGTCCACGCCAATCCCTCTCTGGCACAGAGGATCCACTACCTGCCAGCCGGCATCGTGACGGTAGATCCGGCCATGGATCCCGCTGAAGTTCCTCTGCCAGTTGTCGCTGACCTCACCACGGTGGTCGCCCAGCAGTCACAACAGATAGCGCAACAAGGCCAACAGCTGTCTCAACTGACCGTTATGCTACAACAGTTACTACCACAGCTTCAGCAGTCATCTCCTCCGCCAGCTCCTGCACCTCCTCCGCAGCGAGTGGCCGCTCCTGGGATACGCTTATCCTTGCCGGATAAATTTGATGGGGACTCTAAGTTTTGCCGTGGCTTTCTTTCCCAATGTTCCCTGCATCTGGAGATGATGTCGGACCTGTTTCCCACTGAAAGGTCTAAGGTGGCTTTCGTAGTCAGCCTTCTGTCCGGAAAAGCCCTGTCATGGGCCACACCGCTCTGGGACCGCAATGACCCCGTCACTGCCTCTGTACACTCCTTCTTCTCGGAAATCCGAAGTGTCTTTGAGGAACCTGCCCGAGCCTCTTCTGCTGAGACTGCCCTGTTGAACCTGGTCCAGGGTAATTCTTCCGTTGGCGAGTATGCCGTACAATTCCGTACTCTTGCTTCAGAATTGTCCTGGAATAATGAGGCCCTCTGCGCGACCTTCAAAAAAGGCCTATCCAGCAACATTAAAGATGTTCTGGCCGCACGAGAAATTCCTGCTAATCTACATGAACTTATTCACCTAGCCACTCGCATTGACATGCGTTTTTCCGAAAGGCGTCAGGAACTCCGCCAAGATATGGACTCTGTTCGCACGAGGCGTTTCTTCTCCTCGGCTCCTCTCTCCTCTGGTCCCCTGCAATCTGTTCCTGTGCCTCCCGCCGTGGAGGCTATGCAGGTCGACCGGTCTCGCCTGACACCTCAAGAGAGGACACGACGCCGTATGGAGAACCTCTGCCTGTACTGTGCTAGTACCGAACACTTCCTGAGGGATTGTCCTATCCGTCCTCCCCGCCTGGAAAGACGTACGCTGACTCCGCACAAAGGTGAGACAGTCCTTGATGTCTACTCTGCTTCTCCACGTCTTACTGTGCCTGTGCGGATGTCTGCCTCTGCCTTCTCCTTCTCTACAGTGGCCTTCTTGGACTCTGGATCTGCAGGAAATTTTATTTTGGCCTCTCTCGTCAACAGGTTCAACATTCCCGTGACCAGTCTCGCCAGACCCCTCTACATCAATTGTGTAAATAATGAAAGATTGGACTGTACCATACGTTTCCGCACGGAGCCCCTTCTTATGAGCATCGGATCTCATCATGAGAGGATTGAACTTTTGGTCCTCCCCAATTGCACCTCGGAAATTCTCCTTGGACTTCCCTGGCTTCAACTTCATTCCCCAACCCTGGATTGGTCCACTGGGGAGATCAAGAGTTGGGGGTCCTCTTGTTCCAAGAACTGTCTAAAACCGGTTCCCAGTAACCCTTGCCGTAACTCTGTGGTTCCTCCAGTAACCGGTCTCCCTAAGGCCTATATGGACTTCGCGGATGTTTTCTGCAAAAAACAAGCTGAGACTCTACCTCCTCACAGGCCTTATGATTGCCCTATCGACCTCCTCCCGGGTACTACTCCACCCCGGGGCAGAATTTATCCTCTCTCTGCCCCAGAGACTCTTGCCATGTCCGAATACGTCCAGGAGAATCTAAAAAAGGGCTTTATCCGTAAATCCTCCTCTCCTGCCGGAGCCGAATTTTTTTTTGTGTCCAAAAAAGATGGCTCCCTACGCCCTTGCATTGACTACCGCGGTCTTAATAAAATCACGGTTAAGAACCGCTACCCCTTACCCCTCATCTCTGAACTCTTTGATCGCCTCCAAGGTGCCCACATCTTTACTAAATTGGACTTAAGAGGCGCCTATAACCTCATCCGCATCAGAGAGGGGGACGAGTGGAAAACGGCATTTAACACCAGAGATGGACACTTTGAGTATCTGGTCATGCCCTTTGGCCTGTGCAACGCCCCTGCCGTCTTCCAAGACTTTGTCAATGAAATTTTTCGTGATCTGTTATACTCTTGTGTTGTTGTATATCTGGACGATATCCTAATTTTTTCTGCCAATCTAGAAGAACACCGCCAGCATGTCCGTATGGTTCTTCAGAGGCTTCGTGACAACCAACTCTATGCCAAAATTGAGAAATGTCTGTTTGAATGCCAATCTCTTCCTTTTCTAGGATATTTGGTCTCTGGCCAGGGACTACAGATGGATCCAGACAAACTCTCTGCCGTCTTAGATTGGCCACGCCCCTCCGGACTCCGTGCTATCCAACGCTTTTTGGGGTTCGCCAATTATTACAGGCAATTTATTCCACATTTTTCTACCATTGTGGCTCCTATCGTGGCTTTAACCAAAAAAAATGCTGATCCCAAGTCCTGGCCTCCTCAAGCAGAAGACGCCTTTAAACGACTCAAGTCTGCCTTTTCTTCGGCTCCCGTCCTCTCCAGACCTGACCCTTCCAAACCCTTCCTATTGGAGGTTGATGCCTCCTCAGTGGGAGCTGGAGCTGTTCTTCTACAAAAAAATTCTTCCGGGCATGCTGTCACTTGTGGTTTTTTCTCTAGGACCTTCTCTCCAGCGGAGAGGAACTACTCCATCGGGGATCGAGAGCTTCTAGCCATTAAATTAGCACTTGAGGAATGGAGGCATCTGCTGGAGGGATCAAGTTCTCCTGTTATTATCTACACCGACCACAAGAACCTCTCCTACCTCCAGTCTGCCCAACGGCTGAATCCTCGCCAGGCCCGGTGGTCTCTGTTCTTTGCCCGATTTAATTTTGAGATTCACTTTCGTCCTGCCGATAAGAACATTAGGGCCGATGCTCTCTCTCGTTCCTCGGATGCCTCAGAAGTTGAACTCTCTCCGCAACACATCATTCCACCTGACTGCCTGATCTCCACTTCTCCTGCCTCCATCAGGCAGACTCCTCCAGGAAAGACCTTTGTTTCTCCTCGCCAACGCCTCGGAATCCTCAAATGGGGTCACTCCTCCCATCTCGCAGGTCATCCGGGTATCAAGAAATCTGTGCAACTCATCTCCCGCTTCTATTGGTGGCCGACTCTGGAGACGGATGTTGTGGACTTTGTGCGAGCCTGCACTATCTGTGCCCGGGATAAGACTCCTCGCCAGAAGCCCGCTGGTTTTCTTCATCCTCTGCCTGTCCCCGAACAGCCTTGGTCTCTGATTGGTATGGATTTTATTACTGATTTACCCCCTTCCCGTGGCAACACTGTTATTTGGGTGGTCGTTGATCGATTCTCCAAAATGGCACATTTCATCCCTCTTCCTGGTCTTCCTTCTGCGCCTCAGTTGGCTAAACAATTTTTTGTACACATTTTTCGTCTTCACGGGTTGCCTACGCAGATTGTCTCGGATAGAGGCATCCAATTCGTGTCTAAATTCTGGAGGGCTCTCTGTAAACAACTCAAGATTAAATTAAATTTTTCTTCTGCATATCATCCCCAGTCCAATGGACAAGTAGAAAGAATTAACCAGATCTTGGGTGATTATTTGCGACATTTTGTTTCCTCCCGCCAGGATGACTGGGCAGATCTCCTCCCATGGGCCGAATTCTCGTATAACTTCAGGGTCTCTGAGTCTTCCTCCAAATCCCCATTTTTCGTGGTGTACGGCCGTCACCCTCTTCCCCCCCTCCCTACTCCCTTGCCCTCTGGTCTGCCCGCTGTGGATGAAATTTCTCGTGACCTTTCCATCATATGGAGAGAGACCCAAAATTCTCTCTTACAGGCTTCATCTCGCATGAAGAAGTTCGCGGATAAGAAAAGAAGAGCTCCTCCCGTTTTTTCCCCTGGAGACAAGGTATGGCTCTCCGCTAAATATGTCCGCTTCCGTGTCCCTAGCTACAAGTTGGGACCACGCTATCTTGGTCCTTTCAAAATTTTGTGTCAAATTAATCCTGTCTCTTATAAACTTCTTCTTCCTCCTTCTCTTCGTATCCCTAATGCCTTTCACGTCTCTCTTCTCAAACCACTCATCCTCAACCGTTTTTCTCCCAAATCTGTTCCTCCCACTCCTGTTTCCGGCTCCTCGGACATCTTCTCGGTCAAGGAAATCTTAGCTGCCAAAAAGGTCAGAGGGAAAAATTTTTTTTTAGTGGACTGGGAGGGTTGTGGTCCTGAAGAGAGATCCTGGGAACCTGAGGACAACATCCTAGACAAAAGTCTGCTCCTCAGGTTCTCAGGCTCTAAGAAGAGGGGGAGACCCAAGGGGGGGGGTACTGTTACGCCGAGCGCTCCGGGTCCCCGCTCCTCCCCGGAGCGCTCGCTTCTCTCTCCCCGCTGCAGCGCTCCGGTCACGTCCTCTGACCCGGGGCGCTGCGATTCCGCTGCCAGCCGGGATGCGATTCGCGATGCGGGTAGCGCCCGCTCGCGATGCGCACCCCGGCTCCCCTACCTGACTCGCTCTCCGTCTGTTCTGTCCCGGCGCGCGCGGCCCCGCTCCCTAGGGCGCGCGCGCGCCGGGTCTCTGCGATTTAAAGGGCCACTGCGCCGCTGATTGGCGCAGTGGTTCCAATTAGTGTGTTCACCTGTGCACTTCCCTATATCACCTCACTTCCCCTGCACTCCCTTGCCGGATCTTGTTGCCATTGTGCCAGTGAAAGCGTTCCTTGTGTGTTCCTAGCCTGTGTTCCAGACCTTCTGCCGTTGCCCCTGACTACGATCCTTGCTGCCTGCCCCGACCTTCTGCTACGTCCGACCTTGCTTCTGCCTACTCCCTTGTACCGCGCCTATCTTCAGCAGCCAGAGAGGTGAGCCGTTGCTAGTGGATACGACCTGGTCACTACCGCCGCAGCAAGACCATCCCGCTTTGCGGCGGGCTCTGGTGAAAACCAGTAGTGGCTTAGAACCGGTCCACTAGCACGGTCCACGCCAATCCCTCTCTGGCACAGAGGATCCACTACCTGCCAGCCGGCATCGTGACAGTAATGTTTCTTTAGTATCCCGTTGTGGATTTATTTTCTTTGGTTTATATATGTAGTATGTAGTAAAGATGTGTGTAAGCATGTGTGTATTGTGTTTTCTGTGATATTTTCCCGAGTTTGGGTATTTTGAGTTGAATTTAATTTATTTATTTATTTATTTTTGGTTTCTTGGTTAAATGTTGTTAATATATGGATATATATGTGTGCATGTGTGAGTGTGTATAGTGTTGTTATTATTATTTTATTAATATTATTATTAAAAAAAAAAAAAAAAACATGGTGTGCAGTGTGAGTGCTTGTTGTGTTTTCTATGTATGATTTTTCCCGAGTTTGGGTGTTTTGAGTTAAAGCAAAATAGTGCTATTTTTATGTTTCTTATGAGTGTGTTGTTTGGCTATGAAAGGTGTAGTTATAATATTTCTAGTAGTTATAATATTTCTAGTTCTAGTAGGAAAGCTGGGCTGGCCGGTTAGGCAGGATTTTTGTTCTTTTATTTAAATGTAAAGTTTGGGTTTATGTTATTTCATGTTGTTGTTTTTTTGTTTTTTGTTATGGCAAAGTTGTGCTGGTTTATGTTTTGTTATGATTTATATTTTTCTAATAAAAGATTTACAGGATATAACTCAGGATCAGTACAGGATAAGTAATGTAATGTATGTACACAGTGACCTCACCAACAGCATAGTGAGTACTGCTCAGGAGTATAATACAGGATATAACTCAGGATCAGTACAGGATAAGTAATGTAATGTATGTACACAGTGATCTCACCAGCAGAATAGTGAGTACAGCTCTGGAATATAATACAGGATATAACTCAGGATCAGTACAGGATAAGTAATGTAATGTATGTACACAGTGACCTCACCAGCAGAATAGTGAGTACTGCTCAGGAGTATAATACAGGATATAACTCAGGATCAGTACAGGATAAGTAATGTAATGTATGTACACAGTGATCTCACCAGCAGAATAGTGAGTACAGCTCTGGAATATAATACAGGATATAACTCAGGATCAGTACAGGATAAGTAATGTAATGTATGTACACAGTGACCTCACCAGCAGAATAGTGAGTACTGCTCAGGAGTATAATACAGGATATAACTCAGGATCAGTACAGGATAAGTAATGTAATGTATGTATACAGTAACCTCACCAGCAGAATAGTGAGTACAGCTCTGGAATATAATACAGGATATAACTATTATAATTACTAGGTTCACACTGAAAAATCTCCAGACAGCAATGCATTTCTGAGCGGATCTGCAAAAAGATCTGCACGGCCCTAGCGCCACCCAAAGGGATCGCTTCTGGAGATTCATCAATGTGAACCAAGCCTTATACATGTGAGAAGGGGATTATACATGTGAGCAGGAGATTATTATAATCCTCCACTCACATATATGTAACATCTCCCCCTCACATGTATAATCTAATAATTTCCTCCTCACATTTATAATCGCAAAATCAGATTATACATGTGAGGAGGGGATTATACATGTCAGGAGGGGATTATACATGTCAGGAGGGGATTATACATGTGAGGAGGGGATTATACATGTCAGGAGGGGATTATACATGTCAGGAGGGGATTATACATGTCAGGAGGGGATTATACACATTAAAGGATTATTATAATCCTCCCCTCACATATATTTATCATATCTCCCTCACATGTATAATCTGATAATCCCCTCTCATGATAATCCCCTCACATATATAATATCATAATCAGATTATATGTGAGGAGGGGATTATTATAATCCTCCCCTCACATATATGTATTATCTCCCCCTTACATGTATAGTCTGATAATCCCCTCCTCACATTTATAGTCCCCTCACAAGTATAATCTCCTAACAAGATTATATGTGAGGGGGTTATCAGACTATACATGTGAGGGGGAGATGATACATACATGTGAGGGGAGGATTATACATGTGAGGAGGGGATTATACATGTGAGGAGGGGATTATACATGTGAGGAGGGGATTATACATGTGAGGAGGGGATTATACATGTCAGGAAGGGATTATAAATGTCAGGAGGGGATTATAAATGTCAGGAGAGGATTATACACGTTAGAGGATTATTATAATCCTCCCCTCACATTGATAATCCCCTCACATATGTAATATCATAATCAGATTATATGTGAGGGGATTATACATGTGAGGAGGGGATTATTATAATCCTCCCCTCACATATATGTATTATCTCCCCCTTACATGTATAGTCTGATAATCCCCTCCTCACATTTATAGTCCCCTCACAAGTATAATCTCCTAATAAGATTATATGTGAGGGGGTTATTAGACTACACATATGAGGGGGAGATGATACATACATGTGAGGGGAGGATTATAATAATCATTATCCTCCACTCACATGCATAATTTCTTCTCCCCCCCCCTCCCCACACACACAATCGCAACCCTGCACCCCCCCCCCCTCCAATCCTCACCCCCCCCCCCTGTCAAACAACCCCCTACCCCTCAACTCACATGTAATCCAGATGATATACCGGTCCATCTGGCGGTGAGTGACGCTGCAGCATGGAGGCCATGTGGGGGCTGTAAATCACTGATCGAGAGGAACGGAGGACTCCTCTCTGCTCCGCTCCTCTCATCTCTATGATGCCCGCCGTGATGTTGCACGTCACGTCAGCGGGCGTGACTATTTCCCAGACAGCCACAGCGGTCCTGGGATAATAGCTGCCTGTGAAAGATTGACAGGGGAGGCGGCTGCGGCAATAAGTTAAAAGAAAAGGTAGCGGGCGGCAGCAATGAATTAGAAAAAGGCCCCCTCCCTCCCGAAAAAGGTAGCGGGCGGCGGCGGTGGTGGGCCCACTACCTCCCTTAGTCTAAAATTTTGACGCCTGGCCCGCCTGGTTCCCAGCCCACCTGTCATGTCCAGGGCCCCCAGTGGGGCAAAAGGGGCTAGCTGCTTTTGGGCCCCCAGGAATGAGAGGGCCCGGGGCAGCTGCCCCTTTTGCCCAGCGTTAAAGATGGGCCTGGCCCCAGCGGTCAGTGAGTGACTGTCACTCACTGACTCGCTAACAGTTTCAGTTCCGGATGGGCCCCCCTGGGCTCCTGGGCCCCTGTGCAGCTGAACAGGCTGCACATATGGTATGTCCGCCCCTGGCCTGCATCATTACTATAATAACTACAAGTCCAAGCAAGCCTGAGAGGTTCCATGTGTCCCGGTCACCTCTACGGCTAGTTGTTAAGACTGTTATCTAACTTTTGCAAGTAAAAGTTCAAGTTGCTTCAAATCCTTGCTGTGGACTCTCATTGACTGCATCACGTGGAAAATGGAGAAAAACGGTCTTAGAGGCGCTGCGCAAAACGTGGTCAAAGATGGGAAGACTCGAGCCAGCACAGGTCTATAAATATTTTTATTTGAAACAATGGATGACGCGTTTCGGTACACAGAGAGTGCCTTCCTCAGGTCCAAACATACAGTGCTAAAAGACAGTAATATGAAGGCTACAGATAATAGTGTGGTGAAGCACTATGTGGAAAGCCTTGTGGGGGTGTAGGGTAGTAGGGGTGTTGCTGTTCAATATAATAAAGGGCGCTGTTAACCCTTGTCACTCGTGACGCCAGGGTGAGGGTTAAACTCTGTTGTGATGATGGGCCTATCGCCACCCTTCCCAAGAGCGATAGGTGAGTGTAGAATAAATAGATTGTCCACAGCAGTGCTGAACCTAAAACTTGCAGGAATCTTTACTGAAGATTTTCTGTATATGCATTAACAATAACAGTCCAGATAACAGAGTCTTTACAAACAGCACAGCAGTGACTGACAGATGCTTAGGACCGGAAAGTTCCCTTTAGATTAGGAGGATTGTATCTGCATAGATCCGCCGGATTTAGGGGTTAGATTAGGTCCAGAGGTCTTGCTGCGATAGCGGGGAATTGTAAGAACGATCCGTCTCTAGCGCTAGCCTAAGCCGCAAGGCTTTGGGCCTAGTAATTTTCTTGTAAGCTGGGGAGGTCCTACCTCGTCCAGAGTCAGCAACCCAAGAGAGCGACAATATGGCGCAGCTCCATTATATGGGCAGGGGCCGGCCGTTTTGGATTGGTCCAATCAGCTGTCACTCACCGTTACAATGGATTGTGGGTGATCACATGTCCAAAACCACCAAAGGTCCTTTAGCAAAAACCATAGAGTTCTGCAACCCGGTCACATGACCCGCAGGTCCTGCGACACTAAAACAGTGAGTAATACCATATACATTTATTTAGATAGATAATATTTACAAATATTAATTGACTAAGGGGTGACTAGGGGTTAAATGAGGAAAGCGAACCCCGACAGTCCCGACTTTAACTTTGGGGACTAATAACCAAGGCACAGTATGAAATACGGTGCCGGGACACCACAATAGCAATATGTCAGGTTGTTTGGAAATGTTGGCTGTTTCTGTGAGTGTCTATATCTGTATATTATGCACAAGAAGGGTTATAAAAACATGTACAGTTTATACCTGTATATACACATATGCGCTCATATGTAGTAATAGAATTGAAGACAATAGTATATAAATAAAATAAATAATATATGTAAAAAACTTTTTTGTAGGTATATCAAAATAGAGTAAAATGATTCATAAAAAATGAAAAGGACCAGAGGTATTAAATTACATATAGTGATGCATAAAAATAATATTGTAGATTCGGACAATATTTACATATATATATATATATATATATATATATATATATATATATATATATATACACACACACACACTGGTTAAGAATAGTAGGGTGACAGTGACATTATATAACAAGAAACCCCACCTTTAGCAGGTTATGCTGTGGCGGACTCTCATGTTATTTTGGGAAGTATAAGAGGTTAATTAAAATTGGAGACTTATCAAATTCTGGGGTGGATCAGATGCAAGATTGCTCTGTGGGGAGGAGGGAAAAGGTGAATGTAGAGAACATGGGGATCAGGCGGTATGTAGCCAGAAGAAGGGAGGGAGAGGTACCTTATGGGGTTCTTGTGTTGAGTAGTGCTGGCGTGGGTCTGCCTGCACGTGTCTTGGGAGTGTCAGGATTTGGCAGGCTGGAGGTGGATCCTCTGTGTCAGAGAGGGATTGGCGTGGACCGTGCCGGCGGACCGGTTCTAAGTTGTTACTGGTTTTCACCAGAGCCCGCCGCAAAGCGGGATTGGCTTGCAGCGGCGGTAGCAACCAGGTCGTATCCACCGGCAACGGCTCAACCTCTCTGACTGCTGAGATAGGCGCGGTACAAGGGATTAGGCAAGAGAAGGGTCGGACGTAGCAGAAGGTCAAGGCAGGCAGCAAGGATCGTAGTCAGGGGCAACGGCAAGAGGTCTGGAACACTGGCCTGGGATACACAAGGAACGCTTTTACTGGCACAATGGCAACAAGATCCGGCAAGGAAGTGAAGGGGAAGTGAGGTAATATAGGGAAGTGCACAGGTGAACACACTAATTAAAACCATGCGCCAATCAGTGGCGCACTGGCCCTTTAAATCGCAGAGAGCCGTGCGCGTGCGCCCTAGGGAACGGGGCCGCGCGCGCCGGGACAGCACAGACGGGGAACAAGTTTGGTAAGCGGACCGGGATGCGCACCGCGAGCGGGTGCGTCCCGCATCGTGAATTGCATCCCGGCTAGGGACATTATCGCAGCGCTCCCGGTCAGCGGGTCTGACCAGGGCGCTGCGAACAGGAGAACGCTGCAAGCGCTACGGGGAGGAGCGGGGACCCGGAGAGCTCGGCGTAACAGTACCCCCCCACTTGGGTCTCCCCCTCTTTTTTGAACCTGAAAATTTGTGAATAAGGTCCTTGTCGAGAATGTTATCCTCGGGTTCCCTTGACCTCTCCTCAGGACCGGAATTCTTCCAATCTACAAGAATTTTTTTTTTACCTCTGACCGTCTTAGATGCGAGAATTTCTTTAACCGAGAAGACATCTGAGGATCCGGAGACAGGAGTAGGAGCAACAACCTTGGGAGAGAAGCGGTGAAGGATAAGCGGTTTAAGGAGAGAGACATGAAAAGCATTGGGAATACGGAGAGAGGGGGGAAGAAGCAGTTTGTAGGAGACAGGATTGATTTGGCACTTGATTTTAAAGGGTCCAAGATAACGTGGTCCCAGTTTATAATTGGGGACACGGAAGTGGATATACTTGGCGGAGAGCCACACTTTGTCTCCAGGAACAAAGACAGGAGGAGTTTTTTTTGTCGGCATGCTTCTTCATCCGAGATGAGGCCTGTATGAGGGATTTTTGAGTCTCTTTCCAGATAGTGGAGAAGTCCCGGGTAACCTCATTAACAGCGGGCAAACCAGAAGGCGTGGGAGTGGGGAGGGCGGATGTTGCGCCGAGCGCTCCGGGTCCCCGCTCCTCCCCGGAGCGCTCGCTTCACTCTCTCCGCTGCAGCGCTCCGGTCACGTCCTCTGACCCGGGGCGCTGCGATCCCGCTGCCAGCCGGGATGCGATTCGCGATGCGGGTAGCGCCCGCTCGCGATGCGCACCCCGGCTCCCCTACCTGACTCGCTCCCCGTCTGTTCTGTCCCGGCGCGCGCGGCCCCGCTCCCTAGGGCACGCGCGCGCCGGGTCTCTGCGATTTAAAGGGCCACTGCGCCGCTGATTGGCGCAGTGGTTCCAATTAGGGTATCACCTGTGCACTTCCCTATATTACCTCACTTCCCTTGCACTCCCTTGCCGGATCTTGTTGCCTTAGTGCCAGTGAAAGCGTTCCTTGTGTGTTCCTTGCCTGTGTTTCCAGACCTTCTGCCGTTGCCCCTGACTACGATCCTTGCTGCCTGCCCCGACCTTCTGCTACGTCCGACCTTGCTTCTGCCTACTCCCTTGTACCGCGCCTATCTTCAGCAGCCAGAGAGGTGAGCCGTTGCTAGTGGATACGACCTGGTCACTACCGCCGCAGCAAGACCATCCCGCTTTGCGGCGGGCTCTGGTGAAAACCAGTAGTGGCTTAGAACCGGTCCACTAGCACGGTCCACGCCAATCCCTCTCTGGCACAGAGGATCCACTACCTGCCAGCCGGCATCGTGACAGTAGATCCGGCCATGGATCCCGCTGAAGTTCCTCCGCCAGTTGTCGCTGACCTCACCACGGTGGTCGCCCAGCAGTCACAACAGATAGCGCAACAAGGCCAACAGCTGTCTCAACTGACCGTTATGCTACAACAGTTACTACCACAGCTTCAGCAGTCATCTCCGCCGCCAGCTCCTGCACCTCCTCTGCAGCGAGTGGCCGCTCCTGGGCTACGCCTATCCTTGCCGGATAAATTTGATGGGGACTCTAAGTTTTGCCGTGGCTTTCTTTCCCAATGTTCCCTGCATCTGGAGATGATGTCGGACCTGTTTCCCACTGAAAGGTCTAAGGTGGCTTTCGTAGTCAGCCTTCTGTCCGGAAAAGCCCTGTCATGGGCCACACCGCTCTGGGACCGCAATGACCCCGTCACTGCCTCTGTACACTCCTTCTTCTCGGAAATCCGAAGTGTCTTTGAGGAACCTGCCCGAGCCTCTTCTGCTGAGACTGCCCTGTTGAACCTGGTCCAGGGTAATTCTTCCGTTGGCGAGTATGCCGTACAATTCCGTACTCTTGCTTCAGAATTGTCCTGGAATAATGAGGCCCTCTGCGCGACCTTCAAAAAAGGCCTATCCAGCAACATTAAAGATGTTCTGGCCGCACGAGAAATTCCTGCTAATCTACATGAACTTATTCACCTAGCCACTCGCATTGACATGCGTTTTTCCGAAAGGCGTCAGGAACTCCGCCAAGATATGGACTCTGTTCGCACGAGGCGTTTCTCCTCCTCGGCTCCTCTCTCCTCTGGTCCCCTGCAATCTGTTCTTGTGCCTTCCGCCGTGGAGGCTATGCAGGTCGACCGGTCTCGCCTGACACCTCAAGAGAGGACACGACGCCGTATGGAGAACCTCTGCCTGTACTGTGCTAGTACCGAACACTTCCTGAGGGATTGTCCTATCCGTCCTCCCCGCCTGGAAAGACGTACGCTGACTCCGCACAAAGGTGAGACAGTCCTTGATGTCTACTCTGCTTCTCCACGTCTTACAGTGCCTGTGCGGATGTCTGCCTCTGCCTTCTCCTTCCCTGCTGTGGCCTTCTTGGACTCTGGATCTGCAGGAAATTTTATTTTGGCCTCTCTCGTCAACAGGTTCAACATCCCGGTGACCAGTCTCGCCAGACCCCTCTACATCAATTGTGTAAATAATGAAAGATTGGACTGTACCATACATTTCCGCACGGAGCCCCTTCTTATGAGCATCGGATCTCATCATGAGAGGATTGAACTTTTGGTCCTCCCCAATTGCACCTCAGAAATTCTCCTTGGACTTCCCTGGCTTCAACTTCATTCCCCAACCCTGGATTGGTCCACTGGGGAGATCAAGAGTTGGGGGTCCTCTTGTTCCAAGAACTGTCTAAAACCGGTTCCCAGTAACCCTTGCCGTAACTCTGTGGTTCCTCCAGTAACCGGTCTCCCTAAGGCCTATATGGACTTCGCGGATGTTTTCTGCAAAAAACAAGCTGAGACTCTACCTCCTCACAGGCCTTATGATTGCCCTATCGACCTCCTCCCGGGCACTACTCCACCCCGGGGCAGAATTTATCCTCTCTCTGCCCCAGAGACTCTTGCCATGTCCGAATACGTCCAGGAGAATCTAAAAAAGGGCTTTATCCGTAAATCCTCCTCTCCTGCCGGAGCCGGATTTTTCTTTGTGTCCAAAAAAGATGGCTCCCTACGTCCTTGCATTGACTACCGCGGTCTTAATAAAATCACGGTTAAGAACCGCTACCCCTTACCCCTCATCTCTGAACTCTTTGATCGCCTCCAAGGTGCCCACATCTTCACTAAATTGGACTTAAGAGGCGCCTATAACCTCATCCGCATCAGAGAGGGGGACGAGTGGAAAACGGCATTTAACACCAGAGATGGACACTTTGAGTATCTGGTCATGCCCTTTGGACTGTGCAATGCCCCTGCCGTCTTCCAAGACTTTGTCAATGAAATTTTTCGTGATCTGTTATACTCCTGTGTTGTTGTATATCTGGACGATATCCTAATTTTTTCTGCCAATCTAGAAGAACACCGCCAGCATGTCCGTATGGTTCTTCAGAGACTTCGTGACAACCAACTCTATGCCAAAATTGAGAAATGTCTGTTTGAATGCCAATCTCTTCCTTTTCTAGGATATTTGGTCTCTGGCCAGGGACTACAGATGGATCCAGACAAACTCTCTGCCGTCTTAGATTGGCCACGCCCCTCCGGACTCCGTGCTATCCAACGCTTTTTGGGGTTCGCCAATTATTACAGGCAATTTATTCCACATTTTTCTACCATTGTGGCTCCTATCGTGGCTTTAACCAAAAAAAATGCTGATCCCAAGTCCTGGCCTCCTCAAGCAGAAGACGCCTTTAAACGACTCAAGTCTGCCTTTTCTTCGGCTCCCGTGCTCTCCAGACCTGACCCTTCCAAACCCTTCCTATTGGAGGTTGATGCCTCCTCAGTGGGAGCTGGAGCTGTTCTTCTACAAAAAAATTCTTCCGGGCATGCTGTCACTTGTGGTTTTTTCTCTAGGACCTTCTCTCCAGCGGAGAGGAACTACTCCATCGGGGATCGAGAGCTTCTAGCCATTAAATTAGCACTTGAGGAATGGAGGCATCTGCTGGAGGGATCAAGATTTCCTGTTATTATCTACACCGACCACAAGAACCTCTCCTACCTCCAGTCTGCCCAACGGCTGAATCCTCGCCAGGCCCGGTGGTCTCTGTTCTTTGCCCGATTTAATTTTGAGATTCACTTTCGTCCTGCCGATAAGAACATTAGGGCCGATGCTCTCTCTCGTTCCTCGGATGCCTCAGAAGTTGATCTCCCTCCGCAACACATCATTCCACCTGACTGCCTGATCTCCACTTCTCCTGCCTCCATCAGGCAGACTCCTCCAGGAAAGACCTTTGTTTCTCCACGCCAACGCCTCGGAATCCTCAAATGGGGTCACTCCTCCCATCTCGCAGGTCATGCGGGCATCAAGAAATCTGTGCAACTCATCTCCCGCTTCTATTGGTGGCCGACTCTGGAGACGGATGTTGGGGACTTTGTGCGAGCCTGCACTATCTGTGCCCGGGATAAGACTCCTCGCCAGAAGCCCGCTGGTTTTCTTCATCCTCTGCCTGTCCCCGAACAGCCTTGGTCTCTGATTGGTATGGATTTTATTACTGATTTACCCCCTTCCCGTGGCAACACTGTTATTTGGGTGGTCGTTGATCGATTCTCCAAAATGGCACATTTCATCCCTCTTCCTGGTCTTCCTTCTGCGCCTCAGTTGGCTAAACAATTTTTTGTACACATTTTTCGTCTTCACGGGTTGCCTACGCAGATTGTCTCGGATAGAGGTGTCCAATTCGTGTCTAAATTCTGGAGGGCTCTCTGTAAACAACTCAAGATTAAATTAAATTTTTCCTCTGCATATCATCCCCAGTCCAATGGACAAGTAGAAAGAATTAACCAGATCTTGGGTGATTATTTGCGACATTTTGTTTCCTCCCGCCAGGATGACTGGGCAGATCTCCTTCCATGGGCCGAATTCTCGTATAACTTCAGGGTCTCTGAATCTTCCTCCAAATCCCCATTTTTCGTGGTGTACGGCCGTCACCCTCTTCCCCCCCTCCCTACCCCCTTGCCCTCTGGTCTGCCCGCTGTGGATGAAATTTCTCGTGACCTTTCCATTATATGGAGAGAGACCCAAAATTCTCTCTTACAGGCTTCTTCACGCATGAAGAGGTTCGCGGATAAGAAAAGAAGAGCTCCCCCCGTTTTTTCCCCTGGAGACAAGGTATGGCTCTCCGCTAAATATGTCCGCTTCCGTGTCCCTAGCTACAAGTTGGGACCACGCTATCTTGGTCCTTTCAAAATTTTGTGTCAAATTAATCCTGTCTCTTATAAACTTCTTCTTCCTCCTTCTCTTCGTATCCCTAATGCCTTTCACGTCTCTCTTCTCAAACCACTCATCCTCAACCGTTTTTCTCCCAAATCTGTTCCTCCCACTCCTGTTTCCGGCTCCTCGGACGTCTTCTCGGTCAAGGAAATTTTGGCTGCCAAAAAGGTCAGAGGGAAAAATTTTTTTTTAGTAGACTGGGAGGGTTGTGGTCCTGAAGAGAGATCCTGGGAACCTGAGGACAACATCCTTGACAAAAGTCTGCTCCTCAGGTTCTCAGGCTCCAAGAAGAGGGGGAGACCCAAGGGGGGGGGTGCTGTTGCGCCGAGCGCTCCGGGTCCCCGCTCCTCCCCGGAGCGCTCGCTTCACTCTCTACGCTGCAGCGCTCCGGTCACGTCCTCTGACCCGGGGCGCTGCGATCCCGCTGCCAGCCGGGATGCGATTCGCGATGCGGGTAGCGCCCGCTCGCGATGCGCACCCCGGCTCCCCTACCTGACTCGCTCCCCGTCTGTTCTGTCCCGGCGCGCGCGGCCCCGCTCCCTAGGGCGCGCGCGCGCCGGGTCTCTGCGATTTAAAGGGCCACTGCGCCGCTGATTGGCGCAGTGGTTCCAATTAGGGTATCACCTGTGCACTTCCCTATATTACCTCACTTCCCTTGCACTCCCTTGCCGGATCTTGTTGCCTTAGTGCCAGTGAAAGCGTTCCTTGTGTGTTCCTTGCCTGTGTTTCCAGACCTTCTGCCGTTGCCCCTGACTACGATCCTTGCTGCCTGCCCCGACCTTCTGCTACGTCCGACCTTGCTTCTGCCTACTCCCTTGTACCGCGCCTATCTTCAGCAGCCAGAGAGGTGAGCCGTTGCTAGTGGATACGACCTGGTCACTACCGCCGCAGCAAGACCATCCCGCTTTGCGGCGGGCTCTGGTGAAAACCAGTAGTGGCTTAGAACCGGTCCACTAGCACGGTCCACGCCAATCCCTCTCTGGCACAGAGGATCCACTACCTGCCAGCCGGCATCGTGACAGCGGAAAGAGGGTGACGGCCGTACACCACAAAGAACGGGGATTTAGCGGAGGACTCAGAGACTTTGAAATTGTACGAGAATTCGGCCCAGGGTAGAAGATCGGCCCAATCATCCTGGCGGGAGGAAACAAAATGTCGCAAATAGTCACCAAGAACCTGGTTAACTCTCTCCACTTGCCCATTGGATTGGGGATGATAGGAAGACGAGAAATTTAATTTGATTTTAAGCTGATTACAGAGGGCGCTCCAGAATTTCAACACAAAATGAACGCCTCTATCCGAGACGATATGCGTGGGAAGCCCGTGAAGGCGAAAAATGTGCACAATAAATTGTTTTGTCAACTGTGGCGCAGAAGGAAGACCTGGAAGTGGAATAAAATGTGCCATCTTGGAGAAACGACCACCCAAATGACTGGGTTGCCATGGGATAAAGGCAGGTCTGTTATAAAGTCCATACCAATCTGAGACCATGGTTGCTCAGGAACAGGCAGAGGATAAAGGAGGCCGGCAGGCTTCTGACGAGGAGTTTTGTCCCGGGCAAAGACTGTACAAGCCCGAACAAAATCAGCAACATCTGCTTCCAGGGTAGGCCACCAACAAAAACGAGAGATGAGCTGGATGGACTTTTTGACGCCAGCATGGCAGGCGAGGTGTGAGGAGTGTCCCCACCTGAGGATCCTGAGGCGCTGGCATGGAGGGACGAAGGTCTTTCCAGGAGGAGTTTGTCTGATGGAAGCTGGGGAAGCGGAGATCAGACACTCAGGAGGAATAATGTGTTGCAGGGAGGCTTCCATTTCAGAGGCATCCGAGGAACGAGAGAGGGCGTCAGCCCTGATGTTCTTATCAGCAGGGCGAAAATGAATCTCAAAGTTAAAACGGGCAAAAAACAATGACGACCTAGCCTGGCGTGGGTTCAGCCGTTGGGCAGACTGAAGATAAGAGAGATTCTTGTGTATATAATACAGTCAGTGTATATAATAATTGGGTATTTGGACCCCTCCAGCAGGTGCCTCCATTCCTTGAGGGCTAGTTTTATGGCCAGCAGTTCTCGATCACCAATGGAGTAAGTGAAGAAACCACAAGTGACGTTATGTCCAGAAGAGTTTTTTTGTAGGAGTACAGCTCCGGCTCCCACCGAGGAGGCGTCTACCTCCAGTGAGAAGGGTTTAGATGGATCAGGTCTGGAGAGTACGGGAGCAGAAGAAAAGGCAGTTTTGAGACGGTTGAACGCCTCGTCTGCTTGAGAAGGCCAGGACTTAGGGTTGGCATTTTTCTTGGTTAGGGCCACAATTGGGGCCACAATGGTGGAAAAATGTGGAATAAATTGTCTGTAGTAATTAGAAAACCCCAAGAAACGTTGGATAGCTCGGTGTCCGGAGGGGCGTGGTCAATCTAACACGGCTGACAGTTTGTCCGGGTCCATTTGAAGTCCCTGGCCAGAGACTAAATACCCTAGGAAGGGAAGAGATTGGCATTCAAAGAGAAATTTCTCCATCTTGGCATATAATTGATTGTCCCGGAGTCTCTGAAGAACCACATGACGGCGGTGTTCTTCGAGGTTAGAAGAAAAAATCTAAATGTTGTCCAAGTAGACCACAACACAGGTATATAATAAATCACGAAACATTTCATTTACAAAGTCCTGGAAGACAGTAGGGGCGTTGCAAAGCCCAAAGGGCATAACCAGATATTCAAAGTGTCCGTCTCTGGTGTTAAACGCGGTCTTCCACTCGTCCCCTTCCCTGATGCGGATGAGATTATATGCACCTCTTAAATCCAATTTGGTGAAGATGTTGGCGCCACGTAGGCGCTCAAAGAGTTCCGAGATAAGAGGCAATGGATAGCGTTTTTTTATAGTGATTTTATTAAGACCGCGGTAATCAATGCATGGTCGTAAGGAACCGTCTTTTTTGGAGACATAGAAGAACCCTGCTCCGGCAGGGGAGGAAGACTTGCGGATAAATCCCCTTTTTAAATTTTCTTGGATGTACTCCGTCATGGCTTGTGTTTCAGGAGCTGACAGGGGATAGATTCTGCCCCGGGGTGGAGTAGTGTTACGCCTAGCGCTCCGGGTCCCCGCTCCTCCCCGGAGTGCTCACGGCGTCTCTCTCCCTGCAGCGCCCCGGTCAGTCCCGCTGACCGGGAGCGCTGCACTGACATGGCCGTCGGGGATGCGATTCGCACAGCGGGAAGCGCCCGCTCGCGAGTCGCATCCCAGGTCACTTACTCGTCCCGGGCCCCTCCTGTCATGTGCTGGCGCGCGCGGCTCCGTTCTCTAGGGCGCGCGCGCGCCAGCTCTCTGAGACTTAAAGGGCCAGTGCACCAATGATTGGTGCCTGGCCCAATTAGCTTAATTGGCTTCCACCTGCTCCCTGGCTATATCTGATCACTTCCCCTGCACTCCCTTGCCGGATCTTGTTGCCTTGTGCCAGTGAAAGCGTTTAGTGTTGTCCAAAGCCTGTGTTACCTGAACTCCTGCTATCCATCTTGACTACGAACCTTGCCGCCTGCCCCGACCTTCTGCTACGTCTGACCTTGCCTCTGCCTAGTCCTTCTGTCCCACGCCTTCTCAGCAGTCAGCGAGGTTGAGCCGTTGCTAGTGGATACGACCTGGTTGCTACTGCCGCAGCAAGACCATCCCACTTTGCGGCGGGCTCTGGTGAACACCAGTAGCCTCTTAGAACCGGTCCACCAGCACGGTCCACGCCAATCCCTCGCTGACACAGAGGATCCACTACCTGTAAGCCGAATCGTGACAAGTAGTACCAGGAAGGAGATCAATAGGACAGTCATAAGGCCTGTGAGGAGGCAAAGTCTCTGCTTGTTTTTTGCAAAAAACATCGGCATAGTCCAAATAGGCCTTGGGGAGACCTGATATCTGAGGAGCCATAGGGTTTTGACTGGCAGGACTGGGAGCAGACGTAAGGCATTTTTTGTAGCAAGAAGTACCCCAGTTCTTGATTTCCCCGGTGGTCCAGTCAAGGGTAGGGGAATGGCGTTGAGGCCAAGGCAGTCCGAGAAGAATTTCAGAAGTGCAGTTAGAAAGGACCAGAAATTCAATCTTTTCGTGATGGGGTCCAATGCACATTAACAGGGGTTCTGTGCGGTAATGCACAGTACAGTCCAATCTTTCACCATTAACTGAGGCGATGTAGAGAGGTCTGGCTAGACTGGTCACTGGGATGTTGAACCTGTTAACGAAAGAGGCCAAAATAAAATTTCCTGCAGATCTAGAATCCAAGAAGGCCACAGCTGAGAAGGAGGAGTTAGAAGAAGAAATCCGCACAGGCACAATAAGATGTGGAGAAGCAGAGTTCACACCTAGAGCTGTCTCACCTTTGTGCGGAATCGGAGTGCGTCTTTCCTGACGTGGAGGACGGATAGGACAATCCTTCAAGAAGTGTTCGGTACTGGCACAGTACAGGCATAGGTTCTCATTGCGGCGGCGTGTCCTCTCTTGACGTGTCAGGCGAGACCGATCTACTTGCATAGCCTCTACGGCGGAAGGCACAGGAACAGATTGCAGCGGATCAGAGAAACTAGGAGCCGGGGAGAGAAACCGCCTAGTGTGAACAAAGTCCATATCCTGGTGGAGCTCTTGGCGTCTTTCGGAAAAACGCATGTCAATGCGGGTGGCCAAATGAATAAGTTCATGCAGGTTGGCAGGGATTTCTCGTGCGGCCAGCACATCTTTGATGTTACTGGATAGGCCTTTTTTGAAGGACGCGCAGAGAGCCTCCTTTATTCCAAGATAATTCGGAGGCCAGAGTACGAAATTGGATGGCGTACTCGCCTACTGAAGAATTACCCTGGACCAGGTTCAGCAGGGCAGTCTCGGCAGAAGAAGACACTTCGAATCTCCGCGAAGAAAGAGTGTACGGAGGCAGTGACAAGATCATTGCGGTCCCAGAGCGGTGTGGCCCATGACAGGGCCTTCCCAGACAGGAGACTAACCACGAAAGCCACCTTTGACCGTTCAGTTGGAAATTGGTCCGACATCATCTCCAAATGCAGGGAACATTGCGAGAGAAAACCACGGCAAAGTCTAGAGTCCCCATCAAACTTGTCCGGCAATGATAAACGGAGGCTGGATGCGGCCACTCGCTGCGGAGGAGGTGCAGGAGCTGGCGGAGGAGATGGTTGCTGAAGCTGTGGTAGAAGCTGCTGTAGCATAACAGTCAGTTGAGACAGCTGATGGCCTTGTTGCGCTATCCGTTGCGACTGCTGGGCGACCACCGTGGTAAGGTCAGCGACAACTGGCAGCGGGACCTCAGCGGGATCCATGGCCGGATCTACTGTCAGGATTCGGCAGGCTGGAGGTGGATCCTCTGTGTCAGAGAGGGATTGGCGTGGACCGTGCCGGCGGACCGGTTCTAAGTTGCTACTGGTTTTCACCAGAGCCCGCCGCAAAGTGGGATGGTCTTGCAGCGGCGGTAGCAACCAGGTCGTATCCACTGGCAACGGCTCAACCTCTCTGACTGCTGAGATAGGCGCGGTACAAGGGATTAGGCAAGAGCAAGGTCGGACATAGCAGAAGGTCAGGGCAGGCAGCAAGGATCGTAGTCAGGGGCAACGGCAAGAGGTCTGGAACACTGGCTTGGGATACACAAGGAACGCTTTCACTGGCACAATGGCAACAAGATCCGGCAAGGAGGTGAAGGGGAAGTGAGGTAATATAGGGAAGTGCACAGGTGAACACACTAATTAAAACCATGCGCCAATCAGTGGCGCACTGGCCCTTTAAATCGCAGAGAGCCGGCGCGCGCGCGCCCTAGGGAGCGGGGCCGCGCGTGCCGGGACAGCACAGACTTGGAACGAGTCTGGTAAGCGGACCGGGATGCGCACCGCGAGCAGGCACGTCCTGCATCACGAATCGCATCCCGGCTAGGGACATTATCGCAGCGCTCCCGGCCAGCGGGTCTGACCGGGGCGCTGCGAACAGGAGAACGCTGCGAGCGCTCCGGGGAGGAGCGGGGACCCGGAGCGCTCGGCGTAACAAGGAGTGCCTGTTTAAGGCGCTTGGAGCGGGTCCACGTCATTCCCGGCAGGTTGTGGGGTTGCTTGGCAACCTCAGACGCCAGCCGTCAGTGCTGGGTAATGTAAACCTATGTGCACGTTTGTGCGCATGGTGTGTGGGGATCATGGCCGCGGCTGCTTGCAGTGCTGGGTTGCCAAGCAACTGCAGACGCCATCCGTCGGTGGTGTGTGGCGTATGAGGAGAGCTGTGCGCACAGTCTGTATGAGGTGATGGGGAGATTGAGGATGGGGTACAGGGGGGGGGAACTGGATGGCCGTGTATGAGGTGATGAGGAGGAGATTGAGGATGGGGTGCCAGGGGGGTCGTGGGTACGGTGTATGAGGTAAAGACATGGGTAAAGACTTAGGGGTCCTGGGGGGGGGGGGGATGGACAGAGAAGCCTGGAGGAGGATAGATGGGTCTGGAGGAGGACAGTGAATGAGTGGAATTCAACTGGACTAAGAAGAAACACTGTGTAACAGTATTATTATTACAGTGTGGCAGTATTATGTTCAGGGGGTCCAGTCTGTAGCAATAATATATTTAGAGGGTACAGTGGGTGGTAATATATTCAGGGGTACAGTGTGTGGTAGTATATTTAGGGGGTACAGTGGTTGGCAGTATTATGTTCAGGGGGTACAGTGTGTAGCAATAATATATTTAGAGGGAACAGTGGGTGGTAGTATATTCAGGGTTACAGTATGTGGCAGTATTATATTCAGGGGGTACAGTGTGTAGCAATAATAAATTTAGAGGGAACAGTGGGTGGTAGTATATTCAGGGTACAGTATGTGGCAGTATTATATTCAGGGGGTACAGTGGTTGGTAGTATTATATTTAGCGAGCACAGTTTCTGGCAGTATTATATTCAGAGGGTACAGTGTGTGGTAGTATATTCAGGGGGTACAGTGGTTGGCAGTATTATATTTAGCGGGCACAGTTTCTGGCAGTATTATATTCAGAGGGTACAGTGGGTGGTAGTATATTCAGGGGGTACAGTGGTTGGCAGTATTATATTCAGGGGGTACAGTGTGTAGCAATAATATATTTAGAGTGAACAGTGGGTGGTAGTATATTCAGGGGTACAGTATGTGGCAGTATTATATTCAGGGGGTACAGTGGTTGGCAGTATTATATTTTGCGGGCACAGTTTCTGGCAGTATTATATTCAGAGGGTACATTGTGTGATAGTATATTCAGGGGTACAGTGGTTGGCAGTATTATATTTAGGGGGCACAGTTTCTGGCAGTATTATATTCAGGGGACACAGTATTTGGCAGGATTATAATGATTAATGTCTTTATATAGAGGATGAGGATCTGCTGACAAGCTGAGGAGTCAATGATGTCCGGGTGTCAGACTTTGCAGAGAAGATGGAGCTGGAAGACAACCTGATGCCCGGACAAGATGAGAAAGAAAAGACAACAGAGAAGAGGTCACTGATATCACTGTGTGTTCTGTCTGACCCAATCTGGCTCTCCAGCTGTTGCAAAACAACAACTTCCATAATGCCTAAGGATCTCCAGACACAATGGGAGTTGTAGCTTTATAACAGCTGGAGAGCCACTTGAACCAAGGTGATTGGACCCCCACCGTAAAAATCGGACCCCCACCGTAAAAATCGGACCCCCACCGTAAAAATGGGCTGCTCATTTTAAAATGCTGAGCCTATTTTTGGCCCCAGTCCGGCCCTGCCTGTAAGTCATTATTAACTTTGTGCGGTCGAGGCCAGGTAAGGGGTTTGTCAGGGATTGGGGAAGCGTGTCGTCGAGGGGTAGGGGGTCCAAGACAATTTTTCGAATCGGAGCCCTGGGATTTCTAGCTACGCCCCTGACTGTGAGTGTATGTAAATTGTAACATTGGTTGCAGATATGACTCTGACCTACCGTACTGGGCCCGGCGGAGGCAGAAGAAGATGGATCCTTCAGGGCAGGCTAAGTGCGGGCTCTGGGTCCATAAAATGGCGGCGCAACGATGGCGGGGGAAGGAGATAAGGCTGGAGGATCATCAGCCCCTCCCTGCTGTGCTGCTGGTGAGTCCTAAACTGGTGACTGTAGAGTGGGGCTAACTGAGTCACTGAGGCTGCCGCGGTGCTGCAGGATTTTGCAGGATTTGCAGGACTTGCAGGCATAGCGTTTAACTGCCCGCACCCACCCGCAGCAACCTCCTGACCATCTGCGCCCGCACGTTTTGGGTTGGGTCCCGCGGGTCCCATGGGATCCCAATCCCAATGCAGGCCTCTAGTACAGAGATCTCTCCCATGATCTATTTATACCCAGGACTGTATCCATAACAAGGGGGCATCCTTTAAGGCTGGAGGAAAAAAGGTTTATACACCAGCACAGACTGGGGTTCTTAACGGTAAGAGCAGTGAGACTGTGGAACTCTCTTTCAAAGGAGGTGGTCATGGTGAACTTAAAGGGGTATTCCACTGCTCAGCATTTGGAACAAACTGTTTCGAACGCTGGAGCAGCACCCGGAGCTTGTGACATCATAGCCCCGCCCCCTCATGCCATCACGCCCCGCCCCCTCAATGCAAGTCTATGGGAGGGGGCGTAATGGCTGCCATCACGCCCCCTCCCATAGACTTGTGGGGGTGTAGCTGAGCGGTTACTAAGGGTGCTTGCTTAACCCTTTCTATTTGTGATGCCAGGGTGTGGGCTATTCTCTGTATGCTTGTCCTACTGCCACCCTTCCCAAAAGCGATAGGGAGGTAGGAAATAATTGATTGTCCACAACCGGAGTTTTGCAGAAACTTGTCGGAACATTTATTGAAGATTTTAGGCAATAATGAACAGGAACAGTCCATATAACAGAGTCTATTAGAGCTTGACAAGTGGTTGGGACCTTGTGAGTCTATTGAGTTTAGGAAGATAATTGTTGCGGTGATCGACTGGATTTAGGGGTTTAGATTCGGTCCAGTAATCACGCTAGCTTTAGCTGGGATTGAGATTTTAACTCACGGTTTAGATTAGGCTGAGGCCGGCAGGTTTCTGGCCTAGCTTGTCTTTGAAAGTTGTGGAGATCCGTCCTGCTAGTCCGGCATCCACGAGAGCAGCAACCCAAGAGAGCGATAATTGGCTACAGCTCCCTTATATGGGCAGGGGCTGGACTTAAGCTCATTGGTCCATACAACTGTCAATCTTCTGTACAGAGAGTTTTTGCGTAAACATGTGACCCAAGGACCTCCAAAGGTCCTCCAAAGAGGAAGTAACATGGTCACATGACTGAAGGTCCTGCGACGCTAACAAGGTAAGTAGACTAATATACACTATATTAAATATACACATTATTAAATATATACATAATAGCATTATGAAATTAGAAAAGGAGGAAGCAACTAGGGGCTGTCCCACCTGGGACCTCTGACTTTGGGGACCACCATACAAGGTACGGTATGCAATACGGTACGGGGACACCACACTTGCATTGAGGGGGCGGGGTGTGACATAATGAGGGGGCAGGGCTATGAAGTCATGAGCTCCTGACTCCACCGTTCGGAACAGTTTGTTCCAAACGCTGAGCAGCGGAGTACCTCTTTAATAAAAGAGTTCAAAAGGGGCCTGGACGTATTTCTGAAGAGTAATAACATTACAGGTTATGGATACTAGATTTATAGGGACAGAAGGTTGATCCAGGAATTTATTGTGATATAATCTCTGTATTGGGAGTCGGGAAGGAATTTTTTTTCCCTAGTATGGGGCAATTGGCATCAGCCTCATAAGGGTTTTTTGCCATTTTCTGGATCAACACAGGAGGGACAAATTAAGTTTATAGGTTGAACTTGATGGACAAGTAGTCCTGCCCCAGGCATCAGACAGTGCTTTGTGGCAGTGATAGTGACAGTGATATTTATTATAACATAAAGAGTAGTAAATAGGGCCGGCACTGAACTACACTTATGGAGCACTATTGTAACGCCGAGCGCTCTGGGTCCCCGCTCCTCCCCGGAGCACTCACAGCGTTCTCCTGTTCGCAGCGCCCCAGTCAGACCTGCGGACCGGGTGCGCTGCGATAATGTCCCCAGCCGGGATGCGATTCGCGATGCGGGACGCGCCCGCTCGCGATGCGCATCCCGACCCGCTTACCAGACTCTTTCCCCGTCTGTGCTGTCCCGGCACACGGCCCCGCTCCCTAGGGCGCGCGCGCCGGATCTTTGCAATTTAAAGGGCCGTTGCGCCACTGATTGGCGCATGGGTTTTAATCAGTACCTTCACCTGTGCACTTCCCTATTAATACATCACTTCCCCTGCACTTCCTTGCCGGATCTTGTTGCCATTGTGCCAGTGAAAGCGTTTCCTTGTGTGTTCCTAGCCTGTGTTCCAGACCTCCTGCCGTTGCCCCTGACTACGATCCTTGCTGCCTGCCCTGACCTTCTGCTATGTCCGACTCTGCTCTTGTCTACTCCCTTGTACCGCGCTTATCTCAGCAGTCAGAGAGGTTGAGCCGTTGCCGGTGGATACGACCTGGTTGCTACCGCCGCTGCAAGACCATCCCGCTTTGCGGCGTGCTCTGGTGAAAACCAGTAGCAACTTAGAACCGGTCCACTGACACGGTCCACGCCAATCCCTCTATGGCACAGAGGATCCACCTCCAGCCTGCCGAATCGTGAGAGTAGATCCGGCCATGGATCCCGCTGAGGTCCCGCTGCCAGTTGTCGCTGACCTCACCACGGTGGTCGCCCAGCAGTCGCAACAGATAGCGCAACAAGGCCACCAGCTGTCTCAACTGACCGTGATGCTACAGCAGCTTCTACCACAGCTTCAGCAACCATCTCCTCCGCCAGCTCCTGCACCTCCTCCGCAGCGAGTGGCCGCATCCAGCCTCCGTTTATCATTGCCGGACAAATTTGATGGGGACTCTAAATTTTGCCGTGGTTTTCTCTCACAATGTTCCCTGCTTTGGAGATGATGTCGGACCAATTTCCTACTGAAAGGTCAAAGGTGGCTTTCGTGGTCAGCCTTCTGTCTGGGAAAGCCCTGTCATGGGCCACACCACTCTGGGACCGCAATGATCCTGTCACTGCCTCTGTACACTCTTTCTTCACTGAGATTAGAAGTGTCTTCGAGGAACCAGCCCGAGCCTCTTCTGCCGAGACTGCCCTGCTGAACCTGGTCCAGGGTAATTCTTCTGTTGGCGAGTACGCCATCCAATTCCGCACTCTCGCCTCCGAATTGTCCTGGAATAACGAGGCCCTCTGCACGACCTTTAAAAAAGGCCTATCCAGCAACATCAAAGATGTGCTGGCCGCACGAGAAATCCCTGCTAACCTGCATGAACTTATTCATCTGGCCACCCGCATTGACATGCGTTTTTCCGAAAGGCGTCAGGAGCTCCGCCAGGATATGGACTTTGTTCGCACGAGGAGGTTTCTCTCCCCGGCTCCTCTCTCCTCTGGTCCGCTGCAATCCGTTCCTGTGCCTTCCGCCGTGGAGGCTGTGCAAGTTGACCGGTCTCGCTTGACACCTCAAGAGAGGACACGCCGCCGCATTGAGAACCTTTGCCTGTACTGTGCCAGTACCGAACACTTCTTGAAGGATTGTCCTATCCGACCTCCACGTCAGGAAAGACGCACTCCGACTCTGCACAAAGGTGAGACAGCTCTAGGTGTGAACTCTGCTTCTCCACGTCTTACTGTGCCTGTGCGGATTTCTTCTTCTACCTTCTCCTTCTCAGCTGTGGCCTTCTCGGATTCTGGATCTGCAGGAAATTTTATTTTGGCCTCTTTCGTCAACAGGTTCAACATCCCGGTGGCCAGTCTCGCCAGACCCCTCTACATCGCCTCTGTTAATAATGAAAGATTGGACTGTACTGTGCGTTACCGCACGGAACCCCTCTTAATGTGCATTGGACCCCATCACGAAAAGATTGAATTTCTGGTCCTCTCTAACTGCACTTCAGAAATTCTTCTTGGACTACCTTGGCTTCAACGCCATTCCCCAACCCTCGATTGGACCACCGGGGAGATCAAGAACTGGGGTACTACTTGCCACAAGACCTGTCTTATGTCTGCTTCCAGTACGGTCAGTCAAAACTCTATGGCTCCTCCGATACCAGGTCTCCCCAAGGCCTATCTGGACTATGCTGATGTTTTTTGCAAAAAAACAAGCAGAGACTTTGCCTTCTCACAGGCATTATGACTGCCCTATTGACCTCCTCCCTGGTACTACTCCACCCCGGTGCAGAATCTATCCTCTGTCCGCTCCGGAAACACAAGCCATGTTGGAGTACATCCAGGAGAATTTAAAGAGGGGATTTATCCGCAATTCTTCCTCCCCTGCCGGAGCTGGATTTTTCTTCGTCTCCAAAAAAGACGGCTCCTTACGACCTTGCATTGATTACTGCGGTCTTAATAAAATCACTATAAAAAAACGCTACCCCCTACCTCTTATCTCGGAACTCTTTGACCGCCTACGTGGCGCCAACATCTTTACCAAATTGGACTTAAGAGGTGCATATAATCTCATCCGCATCAGGGAAGGGGATGAGTGGAAGACCGCGTTTAACACCAGAGATGGACATTTTGAATAACTGGTTATGCCTTTTGGGCTTTGCAACGCCCCTGCCGTCTTCCAAGACTTTGTAAATGAAATTTTTCGTGATCTTCTATATACCTGTGTTGTGGTCTACCTGGACGATATATTGATTTTTTCTTCTAACCTAGAAGAACACCGCCGGCATGTCCGCATGGTTCTTCAGAGACTTCGGGACAATCAATTATATGCCAAAATGGAAAAATGTCTCTTTGAATGTCAATCTCTTCCCTTCCTAGGATACTTAGTCTCTGGCCAGGGACTCCAAATGGACCCGGACAAACTATCAGCCGTATTGGATTGGCCACGCCCCTCCGGACTCCGTGCTATCCAACGTTTCTTGTGGTTTGCAAATTATTACAGACAATTTATTCCACATTTTTCCACTATTGTGGCCCCAATTGTGGCCCTAACCAAGAAAAACGCCAACCCTAAGTCCTGGCCTCCTCAAGCGGAAGAGGTGTTCAACCATCTCAAAACTGCCTTTTCTTCTGCTCCCGTACTCTCAAGACATGATCCATGTAAACACTTCTCACTGGAGGTAGACGCCTCCTCGGTGGGAGCCGGAGCTGTACTCCTACAGAAAAATTCTTCCGGACATGCTGTTACTTGTGGTTTCTTTTCTAGGACCTTCTCTCCGGCGGAGAAAAACTACTCCATTGGTGATCGAGAACTACTGGCCATAAAATTGGCACTTGAGGAATGGAGGCACCTGCTGGAGGGATCCAAATACCCAGTTATTATATACACTTATCACAAGAATGTCTCTGATCTTCAGTCTGCCCAACGGCTGAACCCTCGCCAGGCTAGGTGGTCGTTGTTCTTTGCCCGGTTTAACTTTGAAATCCATTTTCGTCCCGCTGACAAGAACGTTAGGGCTGACGCTCTTTCTCTTTCCTCGGATGCCTCTGAAATGGAAGCCTCCCCGCAACACATTATTCCTCCGGACTGTCGGATCTCCACTTCTCCAGCTTCCATCAGACAAACTCCTCCAGGGAAGACCTTCGTCTCTCCACTCCAGCGCCTCAGGATTCTCAGGTGGGGACACTCCTCACACCTCGCAGGCCATGCTGGCATCAAAAAATCCGTCCAGCTCATCTCTCGTTTTTATTGGTGGCCTACCCTGGAAGCTGATGTTGCTGATTTTGTTCGGGCTTGTACAGTCTGTGCCCGGGACAAGACCCCTCGCCAGAAGCCTGCTGGTCTCCTCCATCCTCTGCCTGTTCCTGAGCAACCATGGTCTCAGATTGATATGGACTTTATTACTGACTTACTTTTATCCCATGGCAACACAGTTATTTGGGTGGTCGTTGATCGGTTCTCCAAGATGGCACATTTTATCCCTCTTCCAGGTCTTCCTTCTGTGCCTCAGTTGGCGAAACAATTTTTTGTGCACATTTTTCGCCTTCACGGGCTTCCCACGCATATCGTCTCGGATAGAGGCGTTCAATTTGTGTCAAAATTCTGGAGGGCTCTCTGTAATCAACTTAAAATCAAATTAAACTTCTCATCTTCTTATCATCTCCAATCCAATGGGCAAGTGGAAAGAATTAATCAGGTTCTTGGTGACTATTTGCAACATTTTGTTTCCTCCCGCCAGGATGACTGGGCCGATCTCCTACCATGGGCCGAATTCTCGTACACTTTCAGAGTCTCTGAGTCTTCTGCTAAATCCCCATTTTTTGTGGTGTACGGCCGTCACCCTCTTCCCCCCCTTCCCACTCCCATGCCTTCTGGTTTGCCCGCTGTCAATGAGGTGACTCGGGACTTCTCCATCATTTGGAAAGAGACTCAAAAATCTCTCCTACAGGCCTCATCCCGGATGAAGAGACATGCCGACAAAAAAAGAAGAACTCCCCCTGTTTTTTCTCCCAGAGACAAAGTATGTGTCACGATGCCGGCTGGCAGGTAGTGGATCCTCTGTGCCAGAGAGGGATGACGTGGACCGTGCTAGTGGACCGGTTCTAAGCCACTACTGGTTTTCACCAGAGCCCGCCGCAAAGCGGGATGGTCTTGCTGCGGCGGTAGTGACCAGGTCGTATCCACTAGCAACGGCTCACCTCTCTGGCTGCTGAAGATAGGCGAGGTACAAGGGAGTAGGCAGAAGCAAAGTCGGACGTAGCAGAAGGTCGGGGGCAGGCGGCAAGGTTCGTAGTCAGGGGAGATAGCAAAGTTCTGGTACACAGGGTATAAACACACAAAAACGCTTTCACTAGGCTCTAGGGCAACAAGATCCGGCAAGGAAGTGCAAGGGAGGAGACTAGATATAGCCAGGAACCAATTAAGCTAATTGGGCCAGGCACCAATCATTGGTGCACTGGCCCTTTAAGTCTCAGGGAGCTGGCGCGCGCGCGCCCTAGAGAGCGGAGCCGCGCGCGCCAGCACATGACCGCAGGAGACGGGAACGGGTAAGTGACCTGGGATGCGATTCGCGAGCGGGCGCGACCCGCTGTGCGGATCGCATCCCCAACGGCCATGACAGGGCAGCGCTCCCGGTCAGCGCTGACCGGGGAGCTGCAGGGAGAAAGGCGCCGTGAGCGCTCCGGGGAGGAGCGGGGACCCGGAGCGCTAGGCGTAACAGTACCCCCCCCCTTAGGTCTCCCCTTCTCTTTATCGGGTAACTGCCTCCCCTGGGATGAGGACACCGGGAAAGGATGGAGGGATTCCTCAACGGCAGGCAGAACCGCAGGAGTAGGAATGGGGAGAGAGGGCAGAGGGCGAGACCTGGCACGGGGCAGTGTGACACCAGGACGAGGGCCATGAGGGGACACAGAAGCTTGCCTGGGAGGGGGGGAGGGGCATTTCCTGTGGCAGGCAGAGTCCTTAATGACCTTAGGGGGACCGGATACAGGAGGAACCACAGAGTTACGGCAAGGGATACTGGGAACCGGTTTTAGACAGTTCTTGGCACAAGAGGACCCCCAACTCTTGATCTCCCCAGTGGACCAATCCAGGGTTGGGGAATGAAGTTGAAGCCAGGGAAGTCCAAGGAGAATTTCCGAGGTGCAATTGGGGAGGACCAAAAGTTCAATCCTCTCGTGATGAGATCCGATGCTCATAAGAAGGGGCTCCGTGCGGAAACGTATGGTACAGTCCAACCTGGCTCCGTTGACCGCGGAGATGCGGAGTGGCTTGACAAGACGGGTCACCGGAATATGGAATTTATTCACAAAGGACTCCCGAATAAAATTTCCAGAAGCTCCAGAGTCCAGACAGGCCACGGCTGAGAGGGGAGAGCTGGCTGAAGTGGAAATCCGAACAGGTACCGTTAGACGTGGAGAAGCCGACTTGGCATCAAGAGACGCCACACCCACGAGAGCTGAGTGTGAGCGTGCGTTTCCCAGACGTGGAGGACGGATTGGGCAATCCACCAGAAAATGTTCAGTACTGGCACAGTACAAACAAAGATTCTCTTCCTTACGGCGATTCCTCTCTTCCAGGGTCAGGCGAGACCGATCCACTTGCATGGCCTCCTCGGCGGGAGGCCTAGGCGCAGATTGCAGTGGAGACTGTGGGAGAGGTGGCCAGAAATCTAAGTCTTTTTCCTGGCGGAGCTCTTGATGCCTCTCAGAAAAACGCATGTCAATGCGAGTGGCTAGATGAATGAGTTCATGCAGGCTAGCAGGAGTCTCTCGTGCGGCCAGAACATCTTTAATGTTGCTGGATAGGCCTTTTTTAAAGGTCGCGCAGAGAGCCTCATTATTCCAGGAAAGTTCAGAAGCAAGAGTACGGAATTGTATGGCGTACTCGCCAACGGAGGAATTACCCTGGACCAGGTTCAGCAGGGCAGTCTCAGCAGAAGAGGCTCGGGCAGGTTCCTCAAAGACACTTCGAATTTCCGAGAAGAAGGAGTGTACAGAGGCAGTGACGGGGTCATCACGGTCCCAGAGCGGTGTGGCCCATGACAGGGCTTTTCCAGACAGAAGGCTGACTACGAAAGCCACCTTAGACCTTTCAGTAGGAAACTGATCCGACATCATCTCCAGATGCAGGGAACATTGGGAAAGAAAGCCACGGCAAAACTTAGAGTCCCCATTAAATTTGTCCGGCAAAGACAGGCGGAGGCTAGGAGTGGCCACTCGCTGCGGAAGAGGTGCAGGAGCTGGCGGAGGAGATGGTTGCTGCTGCTGTAGCTGAGACTGAATCTGCTGTAGCTGCGACTGGAGTTGCTGAGTCATGGTGGTCAAGTACGACAGCTGGTGATCTTGTTGGGCAATCTGTCGGGCTTGCTGGGCGACCAGTGTGGGGAGGTCGGCGACCACTGGCAGAGGAACTTCAGCGGGATCCATGGCCGGATCTACTGTCACGATGCCGGCTGGCAGGTAGTGGATCCTCTGTGCCAGAGAGGGATGACGTGGACCGTGCTAGTGGACCGGTTCTAAGCCACTACTGGTTTTCACCAGAGCCCGCCGCAAAGCGGGATGGTCTTGCTGCGGCGGTAGTGACCAGGTCGTATCCACTAGCAACGGCTCACCTCTCTGGCTGCTGAAGATAGGCGAGGTACAAGGGAGTAGGCAGAAGCAAAGTCGGACGTAGCAGAAGGTCGGGGGCAGGCGGCAAGGTTCGTAGTCAGGGGAGATAGCAAAGTTCTGGTACACAGGGTATAAACACACAAAAACGCTTTCACTAGGCTCTAGGGCAACAAGATCCGGCAAGGAAGTGCAAGGGAGGAGACTAGATATAGCCAGGAACCAATTAAGCTAATTGGGCCAGGCACCAATCATTGGTGCACTGGCCCTTTAAGTCTCAGGGAGCTGGCGCGCGCGCGCCCTAGAGAGCGGAGCCGCGCGCGCCAGCACATGACCGCAGGAGACGGGAACGGGTAAGTGACCTGGGATGCGATTCGCGAGCGGGCGCGACCCGCTGTGCGGATCGCATCCCCAACGGCCATGACAGGGCAGCGCTCCCGGTCAGCGCTGACCGGGGAGCTGCAGGGAGAAAGGCGCCGTGAGCGCTCCGGGGAGGAGCGGGGACCCGGAGCGCTAGGCGTAACAGTATGGCTCTCTGCCAAGTATGTCCGCTTTTGTGTCCCCAGTTATAAACTGGGACCACGTTATCTTGGTCCTCTTAAAGTCAAATGCCAAATCAACCCTGTCTCCTACAAACTCCTTCTTCCTCCTTCTCTCCGTATTCCCAATGCTTTTCATGTCTCTCTCCTTAAACCACTCATTCTTAACCGCTTCTCTTCCAAGGTTGTTGCTCCTACTCCTGTTTCCGGGTCCTCTGACATCTTCTCGGTTAAAGAAATTCTGGCATCCAAGACGGTCAGAGGTAAAAAAATAATTCTTGTAGATTGGAAGAATTGCGGCCCAGAGGAGAGGTCATGGGAACCCGAGGACAACATCCTTGACAAGAACCTTATCCACAAATTTTCAGGTTCTAAAAAGAGGGGGAGACCCAAGGGGGGGGGGGGGGTACTGTAACGCCGAGCGCTCCGGGTCCCTGCTCCTCCCCGGAGCGCTCACAGCGTTCTCCTGTTCGCAGTGCCCCGGTCAGACCTGCGGACCGGGTGCGCTGCGATAATGTCCCCAGCCGGGATGCGATTCGCGAAGCAGGACGCGCCCGCTCCCTATGCGCATCCCGACACGCTTACCAGACTCGTTCCCCGTCTGGGCTGTCCCGGCGCGCGCGGCCCCGCTCCCTAGGGCGCACGCGCGCCGGGTCTTTGCGATTTAAAAAGCCGGTGCGCCACTGATTGGCGCATGGGTTTTAATCAGTACCTTCACCTGTACACTTCCCTATTAATACCTCACTTCCCCTGCACTTCCTTGCCGGATCTTGTTGCCATTGTGCCAGTGAAAGCGTTCCTTGTGTGTTCCTAGCCTGTGTTCCAGACCACCTGCCGTTGCCCCTGACTACGATCCTTGCTGCCTGCCCTGACCTTCTGCTACATCCGACTCTGCTCTTGTCTACTCCCTTGTACCGCGCTTATCTCAGCAGTCAGAGAGGTTGAGCGGTTGCCGGTGGATACGACCTGGTTGCTACCGCCGCTGCAAGACCATCCCGCTTTGCGGCGTGCTCTGGTGAAAACCAGTAGCAACTTAGAACCGGTCCACCGACACGGTCCACGCCAATCCCTCTCTGGCACAGAGGATCCACCTCCAGCCTGCCGAATCGTGACAACTATGCAGACTGCTGATTAATTCCGGCAGGCTGTATGGGCAGGGTGTTATGGATATACTGCACAAGTGATGCGGTGCTCTTTTCGTTGAAGTAAAACAAATGCAGGTCTGTGATAGATAAAGCTTCATGAAGCGCCGGAGACCAGGCGCGATACGGCTGTAAACATGGCTCAAACCTGACCCTGCTCTGGCGTCCCGCTATTGATTTAAGCACTTGGAAATAAAGATATCTGCACAGAACTACGAACCGTGAGTGCCTTTCACTTTATCTATCACAGACCTATATTTATTATAAGACACATCGTGCTCCCTGATATTAACTATAATCCACACTGTGCTCCCTGATATTAACTATAATCCACACTGTGCTCCCTGATATTAACTATAATCCACACTGCGCTCCCTGATATTAACTATAATCCACACTGTGCTCCCTGATATTAACTATAATCCACACTGTGCTCCCTGATATTAACTATAATCCACACTGTGCTCCCTGATATTAACTATAATCCACACTGTGCTCACTGATATTAACTATAATACACACTGTGCTCTCTGATATTAACTATAATACACACTGTGCTCCCTGATATTAACTATAATCCACACTGTGCTCCCTAATATTAACTATAATACACACTGTGCTCTATGATATTAACTATAGTCCACACTGTGCTCCCTGATATTAACTATAATCCACACTGTGCTCCCTGATATTAACTATAATCCACACTGTGCTCCCTGATATTAACTATAATCCACACTGTGCTCCCTGATATTAACTGTAATCCACACTGTGCTCCCTGATATTAACTATAATGCACACTGTGTTCCCTGATATTAACTATAATCCACACTGTGCTCCCTGATATTAACTATAATCCACACTGTGCTCCCTGATATTAACTATAATCCACACTGTGCTCCCTGATATTAACTATAATCCACACTGTGCTCCCTGATATTAACTATAATCCACACTGCGCTCCCTGATATTAACTATAATCCACACTGCGCTCTGTGATATTAACTATAATCCACACTGCGCTCCCTGATATTAACTATAATCGACACTGTGCTCCCTGATATTAACTATAATCCACACTGCGCTCCCTGATAATAACTATACTCCACACTGCGTTCCCTGATATTAACTATAATCCACACTGTGCTCCCTGATATTAACTATAATCCACACAGCGCTCCCTGATATTAACTATAATCCACACTGTGCTCCCTGATATTAACTATAATCCACACTGTGCTCCCTGATATTAACTATAATCCACACTGTGCTACCTGATATTAACTATAATCCACACTGTGCTCCCTGATATTAACTATAATCCACACTGTGCTCCCTGATATTAACTATAATCCACACTGCACTCCCTGATATTAACTATAATCCACACTGCGCTCCCTGATATTAACTATAATCCACACTGTGCTCCCTGATATTAACTATAATCCACACTGCACTCTCTGATATTAACTATAATCCACACTGTGCTCCCTGATATTAACTATAATCCACACTGTGCTCCCTGATATTAACTATAATCCACACTGTGCTCCCTGATATTAACTATAATCCACACTGTGCTCCCTGATATTAACTATAATCCACACTGCGCTCCCTGATATTAACTATAATCCACACTGCGCTCCCTGATATTAACTATAATCCACACTGTGCTCCCTGATATTAACTATAATCCACACTGCACTCTCTGATATTAACTATAATCCACACTGCGCTCCCTGATATTAACTATAATCCACACTGCGCTCCCTGATATTAACTATAATCCACACTGCGCTCCCTGATATTAACTATAATCCACACAGCGCTCCCTGATATTAACTATAATCCACACTGCGTTCCCTGATATTAACTATAATCCACACTGTGCTCCCTGATATTAACTATAATCCACACTGCGCTCCCTGATATTAACTATAATCCACACTGCGTTCCCTGATATTAACTATAATCCACACTGTGCTCCCTGATATTAACTATAATCCACACTGCGCTCCCTGATATTAAATATAATCCACACTGCGCTCTCTGAACATCCAGATCCCCAGTGACTAAATAATTTCTATTTCAATTTTTTTTGGAAGTGACAGGTATACTTTAAGCAATTATTCACGGCAGAATTTTGGATTGCAAAATTTTATAGTGATGCTAAAGAGATGGACTTTAAAGCTGTAGGACTTAAAAGGGTACTCCGGTGGTTTAGATTTTTGGCTATATTGCATCTTCTTTTAATGTTCATGTTTTTTGCAATTGACATGTATTATATGTTTGTGTAGCATGTGTCTTTTTTACTTACCTGTTTGTGGGCCAGGAAGTTCTGTAGTTCTGTGTTGGATCTCTTACTGTTGTCCACAGGTTAGGATTAGGCTGTGGACGGCTGTCCTGCCCCCTCACATAGACTTGCATTGAGGGGACGGGGCGTGACGTCACACGGGGCGGAGTCATGGCGTCACAGACTTCTGTTCCTGTGGTCGCGACCCAGATCCTCCATTGCTTCCGGACAAGAAACAGGTGGGTGCCGCATTCTATATTGCGGGGGTCCCCAGCGGTGGGACCCCAGCGATCAGACATCTTATCCCCTATCCTTTGGATAGGGGATAAGATGTCTAGGGGTGGAGTACCCCTTTAAGTGGAGAAAAAAAATGCACGTCTAACTTCTTTTTTCTCCCAGTGGTGTCAGGTTCGCTTCTACCCGTTTTGGATCCATTCGGCACCGACAAAAAGAGCAGGATGGACCCAGAACAGAATGTGAACCTAGCCTAAAATGGAAAGAACTGCAATAAAAGGAATGCCAATGCTGCACCATGGAGATGTTTCTTTTATTTTTACAAAAATAAGTGTTCCTTGTTCCAGCAGACATCTGTAGTCTGGATACTATATAACCAGTGACAAACATACAAAATCCAAATAAATGAAAGATTATGGCAGAACAATGGGCCAGAAGTCCCTAAGTTCCTAATTTACTTTTAAATATGTTGTTGATTGTCCTTTTGATCTCCTCAGTCCTCAGACAGTATATTAGAGGGTTGGCTAAATGTGGCAAATACGAGTACAGAAAGATAAGGAAGACACTGAGATCTGGAGAAAGGATCAGTCTGGCGTAATTGGCTATATACACAAATACCCGAGGGACATAGAACAAGGCCATGACAATCCAGTGTGTTGTACAAGTAGACAGAGCCTTCCTCCAACCCTTAGAATGGTTTAGTGTGATGATCGACAGGATGATGGCATAGGACAATATGATGAAAGTCAAAGGCAAGAAAAGAAGAACCAAACCAGTGGTCAAAAGGGTTGCCCGAGTGGAATTATTTTCATCACAGGCCAAAAGTATTAGGGTTGAGCTGTTGCAGAAGAAGCTAACAATCTTATTTGGACCACAGAAAGAATGCTTTAAAATGAGCAGGTTCATGAGTGCACACAGGGCAATGATAAGCCACATCATCCCGCAGGCGGCCAGAGAGACTCTGTGGGTGACGATGGACGAGTACCTCAATGGTTTGCAAATAGCAACGTAGCGATCAAAAGCCATCAACATGAGTATAAAGGCATCTATTCCAGGCAACATGTGGACGAAATACACCTGAATGATGCATGCAAGGAGAGATATCCTTCCACCGTCGATCCAGTACTTGGCGATAAATTTTGGTAAGGTCACGGTGTCATAGAAGAGGTTGGAGAAAGCCAGGTTGGCGATCATTATATACAGAGGCTCGTGCAGTTTCTCTTTCATGGTGATCAAGACCATTACAGATCCATTCGAGAACAAGGTTGCCATATACAAAATGAACATCATGAAGGAAACTAGAATGTCAAACTGCGGAGGAATTCCCGGAAAACCGGTGAGCTCAAAGAAAAAATCACCAGAGCGATTGGCCATAGAGCAACCTTGGACCTTCTCGCTGGAGAAGTTCTGGAGGAAATATATACATGAGGGTTAGGCAGACAAGAATAAAAATGGTTCATTGACTATTGACAATTGTATCATTTTTTAAGACGTTCCTGGTATAGACCGTTGCATTATTTGATAGGTATCTCATATGCTTCCAAACACTGTCGACACCCAGACAAAGAGTATGTAACCCACTGAACCTATGTCTTTTCGGCTATCACTAAGTAGACACAGTTCCTAGTACAAAGTATCCTACAGGGCAGAGCTCCATATCGTCATAACTTCTCCTACTTCACGATGAGTAATAGATGTGGCCGCTGGTTATTGGGGAGAACCAATCTGAGTCTTCTTTTCTTGAGAGGAGTTCTGTTGCCCATTTAACAGTATCCTCTGGTGCCTGGTGATACCTTTGATGCCCTCATAACTCTAGTTAAAGGGGCACTCCGCCCCTAGACATCTTATCCCCTATCGAAAGCATAGGGGATAAGATGTCAGATCGCAGGGTGTTGAGCCGCTGGGGACCCACGGGATCTCGGCTGTAGGACCCACATGTTGTGGCTTCCGGCAGCGCTGGAGGCTCTCATCCTAACGTCTCCTGACTACGGTGACGTGAGATCGTGACGTCCCGACTCTGCCCCCGTGTGACGTCATGCCCTGCCCCCTCAATGCAAGTCTATGGGAGGGGGCGTGATGGCTGTCACGCCCCCTCCCATAGACTTGCATTGAGGGGCGGGGCGTGACGTCACACGGTGGGCGTAGTCGTGACGTCACAATCTCATGTCAGCGAGGCCGGGAGACGAAGCCTCCAGCGTTTCCGGAAGCCGCAACAAGTGGGTCCTTCAGCCGAGATCCCAGGGGTCCCCAGCGGCGGGACCCCCGCGATCTGACATCTTATCCCCTATCCTTTCGATAGGGCATAAGATGTCTAGGGGCGGAGTACATCTTTAACTCTCAACAAAACTTCCAGATAGTACCCAAAATAAAAAATAAAGACCCATGCAATCATGGTGCCCTATTTATGCCCTACACTGTAATAATTTTACTCATTGCACCCCACAGAGTAATAGTGCTCAGTTAGTGCCTTCAACACAATAATTCCCCATTACTGTCTCCACAAAGTAACACTACTCCTTTGGTCCCCTAATTACAGTAATTGTGCCCCCTTTCTTCACCTACCCAGGGATAATGCCCTAATACAGTTTTAGTGCCCCATTCTATGCTCCTGGAAAAAAGATATTTACCTAACCCAATTTTCGGTCACTGGTCTATAGACTGCCCTATCATGTGCACTGGGCAGAGCATGGAGCCATTAGCTCAACCATAGCATCAGCATACAAGAAACGTTATACGGTGCACTCACTCGGTCATTTCTTCAACGGCCGTCTCCGAATGCTGGCATCTTCAAATAGGAGCGGGGAGGCGGCAGATGGAACGGGGGAGTTCAGATGCTGGCTAAGCCAGCATCTGAACTCCCCCGTTCCATCTTCCGTCTCCCCGCTCCTATCCGAAAGCGCCAGCGTTCGGAGACTGCCGTTGAAGAAATGACCGGGTGAGTGCACCGTATAACGTTTCGTGTATGCTGATGCCATCACTTGCATTGCTCCTGCCTGTCTAGTCTATGGTTGAGCTAATGGTTCCATGCTCTTCCATAGTGTTTATCTATATCTCTTTTTGGGGACATGAATCCAAATAAAAGGGATGCAGGAAACTTGAAGGCGGCCATACAGACTAGACATAACCGATCCAAACAGTTTAATTCACGACAAACAATCGCAAAGGTAAATTTATACCAGTGAACTTATTGTAAAAAGAAGACACATATTCAGAGATTTATCAGGGCCCAAAACTTCTTGGGCTACAACAAAAAAATAAGGAATAGGGGCTCCCCCACCTACCGTGTGCCATCTACAATACTGGTGTATTCTAACTAGGCAGTGGTCCCCTCGGTCCTCCAAGTGTCTTGGCCCGGCTGTGGCTTCTACCTCTGTACCCTCTATAGTAATGTACCTAGTAGAGCCTCTATAGGTATTCTATTTGGCTCTGCATAACGTAGTGTTCTTAAAGGGGTACTTTTATTTATTTTATTTTAAATCAACTGGTGCCAGAAAGTTAAACAGATTTGTAAATTACTTCTATAAAAAAAAAAAATCTTAAACCTTCCAGTACTTATTTAGAAAGAAACGGTCCAGCACAGGTTTGCAGGTAAAAGCAGCTTCTTCTTTATTGGGTCAAATCTGACAAGACAACATAGCCGGCGCGTTTCGGACCTACACTTGGTCCTTAGTCATGTCATGACTAAGGACCAAGTGTAGGTCCGAAATGCGTCGGCTATGTTGTCTTGTCGGATTTGACCCAATAAAGAAAAGCTGCTTTTACCTGCAAACCTGTGCTGGACCGTTTCTTTCTTTGTGCACACACGCGGTCAGGGACGCTGCTGACCAGGCCCGTGCACAGGTGCAGAGAGGGGGAGGAGAGCTGTCGTTCTGATTCTTCCAGTACTTATTAGCTGCTGAATACTACAGAGGAAATTCTTTTCTTTTTGGAACACAGAGCACAACACAGTGCTCTATGCTGACATCTCTGTCCATTTTAGGAACTTTCCAGAGCAGCATACGTTTGCTATGGGGATTTTCTCCTACTCTGGATAGTTCCAAAAATGGACAGAGATGTCAGCAGAGAGCACTGTGTTTCAAAAAGAGAAGAATATCCTCTGTAGTATTCAGCAGCTAATAAGTACTGGAAGGATTAAGATTTTTTTTAATAGAAGTAATTTGCAAATCTGTTTAACTTTCTGGCACCAGTTGATTTAAAAAAAAAAAAAGTTTTCCACTGGAGTACCCCTTTAACTTGACCCTCTCAGAAGCCTATGACATATGCTATTCACCCCTTTACCATCTTGAAGGCTATCATCTTTGATAGAATCCATTAACCCCTTAAGGACCAGGCCATTTTACACCTTAAGGACCAGAGCGTTTTTTGCAATTCTGACCACTGTCACTTTAAACATTAATAACTCTGGAATGCTTTTAGTTATCATTCTGATTCTGAGATTGTTTTTTCGTGACATATTCTACTTTAACTTAGTGGTAAAATTTTATGGTAACTTGCATCCTTTCTTGGTGAAAAATCCCAAAATTTTATGAAAAAAATGAAAATTTTGCATTTTTCTAACTTTGAAGCTCTGTGCTTGTAAGGAAAATGGATATTCAAAATAAAACATTTTTGGGTTCACATATACAATATGTCTACTTTATGTTTGTATCATAAAATTTATGAGTTTTTACTTTTGGAAGACACCAGAGGGCTTCAAAGTTCAGCAGCAATTTGGAAATTTTTCACAAAATTTTCAAACTCGCTATTTTTCATGGACCAGTTCAGGTTTGAAGTGGATTTGAAGGGTCTTCATATTAGAAATACCCCATAAATGACCCCATTATAAAAACTAAACCCCCCAAAGTATTCAAAATGACATTCAATAAGTGTATTAACCCTTTAGGTGTTTCACAGGAATAGCAGAAAAGTGAAGGAGAAAATTCACAATCTTCATTTTTTACACTCTCATGTTCTTGTAGACCCAATTTTTGAATTTTTGCAGTTGGTACAAAGGAGAAAATTTTTACTTGTATTTGAAACCCAATTTCTCTCGAGTAAGCACATACCTCATATGTCTATGTTAATTTTTCGGCGGGCGCAGTAGAGGGCTCAGAAGGGAAGGAGCGTCAAATGGTTTTTGGGGGGCATGTCACCTTTAGGAAGCCCCTATGGTGCCAGGACAGCAAAAAAAAAAAACACATGGCATACCATTTTGGAAACTAGACCCCTCGGGGAACGTAACAAGGGGTAAAGTGAACCTTAATACCCCACAGGTGATTCTCGACTTTTGCATATGTAAAAAAAAAAAAATGTTTTACCTAAAATGCTTGGTTTCCCAAAAATTTTACATTTTTAAAAAGGATAATAGCAAAAATACCCCCCAAAATTTGAAGCCCAATTTCTCCCGATTCAGAAAACACCCCATATGGGGATATAAAGTGCTCTTCTGGCGCACTACAGGTCTCAGAAGAGAAGGAGTCACATTTGGCTTTTTGAAAGCAAATTTTGCTCTGGGGGCATGCCACATTTAGGAAGCCCCTATGGTGCCAGAACCGCAAAAAAAAAAACCACATGGCATAACATTTCGGAAACTAGACCCCTCGGGGAACGTAACAAGGGGTAATGTGAACCTTAATACCCTACAGGTGATTCACGACTTTTGCATATGTAAAAAAAAAAAATAATTTTACCTAAAATGCTTGGTTTCCCAAAATTTTTACATTTTTAAAAAGGGTAATAGCAGAAAATACCCACCAAAATTTTAAGCCAAATTTCTCCCGATTCATAAAACACCCCATATGGGGGTGATAAGTGCTCTGCTGGCGCACTACAGATCTCAGAAGAGAAGGAGTCACATTTGGCTTTTTGAAAGCAAATTTTGCTCTGGGGGCATGCCGCATTTAGGAAGCCCCTATGGTGCCAGGACAGCAAAAAAAAAACCACATGGCATACTATTTTGGAAACTAGACCCCTCGGGGAATGTTACAAGGGGTAATGTGAACCTTAATACCCCACAGGTGATTCACAACTTTTGCATATGTAAAAAAAAAAATGCTTGGTTTCCCAAAAATTTTACATTTTTAAAAAGGGTAATAGCAGAAAATACCCCCCAAAATTTGTAACACCATTTCTCCCGAGTACGGCGATACCCCATATGTGACCCTTAACTGTTGCCTTGAAATACGACAGTGCTCCAAAGTGAGAGAGCGCCATGCGCATTTGAGGCCTAAATTAATGACTTGCATAGGGGTGGACATAGGGGTATTCTACGCCAGTGATTCCCAAACAGGGTGCCTCCAGCTGTTGTAAAACTCCCAGCATGCCTGGACAGTCAGTGGCTGTCTGGTAATACTGGGAGTAGTTGTTTTGCAACAGCTGGAGGCTCCGTTTTGTAAACAGTGGCGTACCAGACATTTTTCATTTTTATTGGGGAAGGGGGCTGTGTAGGGGAATGTGTATATGTAGTGTTTTTTACTTTTTATTTTATTTTGTGGTAGTGTAGTGTTTTTAGGGTACAGTCGCACGGGCGGGGGGTTCACAGTAGTTTCTCGCTGGCAGTTTGAGCTGCGGCAGAAAATTTGCCGCAGCTCAAACTTGCAGCCGGATACTTACTGTAATCCTCCGCCCATCTGAGTGTACCCTGTACGTTCACATTGGGGGGGGGTGGACCTCCAGCTGTTGCAAAACTACAACTCCCAGCATGTAGGGTCTATAAGTGCATGCTGGGAGTTGTAGTTTTGCAACAGCTGGAGGCTCCGTTTTGGAAACGGTGGCGTATCAGACGTTTTTAATTTTTATTGGGGAGGGGGGCTGTGTAGGGGAATGTGTATATGTAGTGTTTTGTACTTTTTATTTTATTTTGTGGTAGTGTAGTGTTTTTAGGGTACAGTCGCACGGGCGGGGGGGTTCACAGTAGTTTCTCGCTGGCAGTTTGAGCTGCAGCAGAAAATTTGCCGCAGCTCACACTTGCAGCCGGATACTTACTGTAATCCTCCGCCCATGTGAGTGTACCCTGTACGTTCACATTGGGGGGGGGGGGGGGAACATCCAGCTGTTGCAAAACTACAACTCCCAGCGTGTACGGTCTATCAGTGCATGCTGGGAGTTGTAGTTTTGCAAGAGCTGGAGGCACACTGGTTGTGAAACACCGAGTTTGGCAACAAACTCAGTGTTTTGCAACCAGTGTGCCTCCAGCTGTTGCAAAAGCTACAACCCCCAGCATGTACGGACAGCGGAAGGGCATGCTGGGTGTTGTAGTTATGCAACAGCGGGAGGCATACTACATTGGCTGGGGATGCTGGGGATTGTAGTTATGCAACAGCTGGAGACACACCTGTTTGCTACTTAACTCAGTGTGCCTTCAGCTGTTGCAAAACTACAACTCTCAGCAGTCACCGACAGCCAACGGGCATGCTGGGAGTTGTAGTTATGCAACCAGCAGATGCACCACTACAACTCCCAGCATGCACTTTAGCTGTTTGTGCAAGCTGGGAGTTGTAGTTACACAACAGCTGAAGGTACACTTTTCCATAGAAAGAATGTGCCTCCAGCTGTTGCAAAACCATAAGTCCCAGCATGCCCATAAGGGAATGCTGGGAGTTATGGTGGTCTGCCTCCTCCTGTTGCATAACTACAGCTCCCAGCATGCCCTTTTTGCATGCTGGGAGCTGTTGCTAAGCAACAGCAGGAGGCTATCACTCACCTCCTGCTGCTGCTGATCGACGCTGCAGTCAGTCCCGCCGCCACCACCGTCGCTCCTGGGGCCCCGATCCCAACATTAACACCGGGGATCGGGGTCCCCAGCACCCGGGGTGCACGTCCCGCACCCGTCCCGTCCTCCGGAAGAGGGGCGGAGCGGGTGCGGGAGTGACACCCGCAGCAGGCGCCCTGATTGGTCGGCCGGGAGTCCGGCCGACGTATCAGGGCGATCGTGAGGTGGCACCAGTGCCACCTCACCCCTGCAGGCTCTGGCTGTTCGGGGCTGTCTCTGACGGCCCCGATCAGCCAGTAATTCCGGGTCACCGGGTCACTGGAGACCCGATTAACCCGGAATCGCCTCAGATCGCTGGACTGAATTGTCCAGCGATCTGCGCCCATCGCCGACATGGGGGGGGCATAATGACCCCCCTGGGCAATATGCCGCGATGCCTGCTGAACGATTTCAGCAGGCATCGGACACCGGCTCCCCTGCGGCTAGCGGCGGGGGGCCGCGAATGGACAGGACGTACTCCTACGTCCTCGGTCCTTAAGGACTCGGAAACGGGGGCGTAGGAGTACGTCCATTGTCCTTAAGGGGTTAAAGTGTACCTGTCGTCAACAAAAACTTTTTATATAATGTAGATAATACCATTATATGTGTTACGCCGAGCGCTCCGGGTCCCCGCTCCTCCCCGGAGCGCTCGCAACATCCTCGCTACTGCAGCGCCCCGGTCAGATCTACTGACCGGGTGCGCTGCGATACCGCCCCCAGCCGGGATGCGATTCGCGATGCGGGTGGCGCCCGCTCGCGATGCGCACCCCGGCTCCCGTACCTGACTCGCTCTCCGTCGGTCCTGTCCCGGCGCGCGCGGCCCCGCTCCCTAGGGCGCGCGCGCGCCAGGTCTCTGCGATTTAAAGGGCCACTGCGCCACTGATTGGCGCAGTTGGTCTAATTAGTGTGTTCACCTGTGCACTCCCTATGTATACCTCACTTCCCCTGCACTCCCTCGCCGGATCTTGTTGCCATTGTGCCAGTGAAAGCGTTTCCTAGTGTGTTCCTAGCCTGTGTTCCAGACCTCCTGCCGTTGCCCCTGACTACGATCCTTGCTGCCTGCCCCGACCTTCTGCTACGTCCGACCTTGCTCTTGTCTACTCCCTTGTACCGCGCCTATCTTCAGCAGTCAGAGAGGTTGAGCCGTTGCTAGTGGATACGACCTGGTTACTACCGCCGCTGCAAGACCATCCCGCTTTGCGGCGGGCTCTGGTGAATACCAGTAGTAGCTTAGAACCGGTCCACTAGCACGGTCCACGCCAATCCCTCTCTGGCACAGAGGATCCACCTCCTGCCAGCCGAATCGTGACAGTAGATCCGGCCATGGATCCCGCTGAAGTTCCACTGCCAGTTGTCGCCGACCTCACCACGGTGGTCGCCCAGCAGTCGCAACAGATAGCGCAACAAGGCCACCAGCTGTCTCAACTGACCGTGATGCTACAACAGCTACTACCACAGCTTCAGCAATCATCTCCTCCGCCAGCTCCTGCACCTCCTCCGCAGCGAGTGGCCGCTTCCGGCCTACGACTATCCTTGCCGGATAAATTTGATGGGGACTCTAAGTTTTGCCGTGGCTTTCTTTCGCAATGTTCCCTGCACTTGGAGATGATGTCGGACCAGTTTCCTACTGAAAGGTCTAAGGTGGCTTTCGTAGTCAGCCTTCTGTCTGGGAAAGCTCTGTCATGGGCCACACCGCTCTGGGACCGCAATGACCCCGTCACTGCCTCTGTACACTCCTTCTTCTCGGAAATTCGAAGTGTCTTTGAGGAACCTGCCCGAGCCTCTTCTGCTGAGACTGCCCTGCTGAACCTGGTCCAGGGTAATTCTTCCGTTGGCGAGTACGCCGTACAATTCCGTACTCTTGCTTCCGAATTATCCTGGAATAATGAGGCCCTCTGCGCGACCTTTAAAAAAGGCCTATCCAGCAACATTAAAGACGTTCTGGCCGCACGAGAAATTCCTGCTAACCTGCATGAACTCATTCATCTAGCCACTCGCATTGACATGCGTTTTTCCGAAAGGCGTCAGGAGCTCCGCCAGGATATGGACTTTGTTCGCACGAGGCGTTTTTTCTCCCCGGCTCCTCTCTCCTCTGGTCCTCTGCAATCCGTTCCTGTGCCTCCCGCCGTGGAGGCTATGCAAGTTGACCGGTCTCGCTTGACACCTCAAGAGAGGACACGACGCCGCATGGAGAACCTCTGCCTGTACTGTGCCGGTACCGAACACTTCCTGAAGGATTGTCCTATCCGTCCTCCCCGCCTGGAAAGACGTACGCTGACTCCGCACAAGGGTGAGACAGTTCTTGATGTCAACTCTGCTTCTCCACGCCTTACTGTGCCTGTGCGGATATCTGCCTCTACCTTCTCCTTCTCTACTATGGCCTTCTTGGATTCCGGATCTGCAGGAAATTTTATTTTGGCCTCTCTCATCAACAGGTTCAACATCCCGGTGACCAGTCTCGCCAGACCCCTCTACATCAATTGTGTTCACAATGAAAGATTGGACTGTACCGTGCGTTACCGCACGGAGCCCCTCCTAATGTGCATCGGACCTCATCACGAAAAAATTGAGTTTTTGGTCCTCTCCAATTGCACTTCCGAAATTCTCCTTGGACTACCGTGGCTTCAACGCCATTCCCCAACCCTTGATTGGTCCACAGGAGAGATCAAGAGCTGGGGTACTTCTTGTTTCAAGGACTGTCTTAAACCGGTTCCCAGTACTCCCTGCCGTGACCCTGTGGGTCCCCCTGTAACCGGTCTCCCTAAGGCTTATATGGACTATGCTGACGTATTTTGCAAAAAACAAGCTGAGACTTTACCTCCTCACAGGCCTTATGACTGTCCTATTGACCTCCTCCCGGGCACTACTCCACCCCGGGGCAGAATTTATCCTCTCTCCGCCCCAGAGACTCTTGCTATGTCTGAATACATCCAGGAAAATTTAAAAAAGGGGTTTATCCGCAAATCCTCCTCTCCTGCCGGAGCTGGATTTTTCTTTGTGTCCAAAAAAGATGGCTCCCTACGTCCTTGCATTGATTACCGCGGACTTAATAAAATCACGGTAAAGAACCGCTACCCCCTACCTCTTATCTCAGAACTCTTTGATCGCCTTCAAGGTGCCCACATCTTTACCAAACTGGACTTAAGAGGTGCTTATAATCTCATCCGCATCAGGGAGGGGGACGAATGGAAAACTGCATTTAACACCAGAGATGGACACTTTGAGTATCTGGTCATGCCCTTTGGCCTGTGCAACGCCCCTGCCGTCTTCCAAGACTTTGTTAATGAAATTTTTCGTGATCTCTTATATTCCTGTGTTGTTGTGTATCTGGACGATATTCTGATTTTTTCTGCCAACTTAGAAGAACATCGCCAGCATGTCCGCATGGTTCTTCAGAGACTTCGAGACAATCAACTTTATGCCAAAATGGAGAAATGTCTGTTTGAATGTCAATCTCTTCCTTTCCTAGGATACTTGGTCTCTGGCCAGGGACTTCAAATGGACCCAGATAAACTCTCTGCCGTCTTAGATTGGCCACACCCCTCCGGACTCCGTGCTATCCAACGTTTTTTGGGGTTCGCCAATTATTACAGACAATTTATTCCACATTTTTCCACTATTGTGGCTCCTATCGTGGCTTTAACCAAGAAGAATGCCAATCCTAAGTCCTGGTCTCCCCAAGCGGAAGACGCATTTAAACGGCTCAAGTCTGCCTTTTCTTCTGCTCCCGTGCTCTCCAGACCTGACCCATCTAAACCCTTCCTATTGGAGGTTGATGCCTCCTCTGTGGGAGCTGGAGCGGTCCTGCTACAAAAAAATTCTTCCGGGCATGCTGTTACTTGTGGTTTTTTTTCTAGGACCTTCTCTCCGGCGGAGAGGAACTACTCCATCGGGGATCGAGAACTACTGGCCATTAAATTGGCACTTGAGGAATGGAGGCATCTGCTGGAGGGATCAAAATTTCCAGTTATCATTTACACCGATCACAAGAATCTCTCCTATCTCCAGTCTGCCCAACGGCTGAATCCTCGCCAGGCCAGGTGGTCGTTGTTCTTTGCCCGTTTTAACTTTGAAATTCATTTTCGCCCTGCCGACAAGAACATTAGGGCCGATGCTCTCTCTCGTTCCTCGGATGCCTCGGAAGTAGAGGTCTCTCCGCAACACATCATTCCTCCTGACTGTCTGATCTCCACTTCTCCAGTCTCCATCAGGCAAACTCCTCCAGGGAAGACCTTCGTTTCTCCACGCCAACGTCTCGGGATTCTCAAATGGGGTCACTCCTCCCACCTCGCAGGCCATGCGGGCATCAAAAAGTCCTTGCAACTCATCTCTCGTTTCTATTGGTGGCCGACTCTGGAGACGGATGTTGTTGATTTTGTGCGGGCCTGTATTGTCTGTGCCCGGGATAAGACTCCTCGCCAGAAGCCTGCTGGTCTCCTTCATCCTCTGCCTGTCCCCGAACAGCCTTGGTCTCTGATTGGTATGGACTTTATTACAGACTTACCCCCATCCCGTGGCAACACTGTTGTTTGGGTGGTCGTTGATCGATTTTCCAAGATGGCACATTTTATTCCTCTTCCTGGTCTTCCTTCAGCGCCTCAGTTGGCTAAACAATTTTTTGTACACATTTTTCGTCTTCACGGTTTGCCCACGCAGATCGTCTCGGATAGAGGCGTCCAATTCGTGTCAAAATTCTGGAGGGCTCTCTGTAAACAACTCAAGATTAAATTAAACTTCTCTTCTGCTTATCATCCTCAATCCAATGGGCAAGTAGAAAGAATTAACCAGGTCCTGGGTGACTATTTACGGCATTTTGTTTCCTCCCGCCAGGATGACTGGGCAGATCTTCTACCATGGGCCGAATTCTCGTACAACTTCAGAGTCTCTGAATCTTCTGCTAAATCCCCATTTTTCGTGGTGTACGGCCGTCACCCTCTTCCCCCCCTCCCTACTCCCTTGCCCTCTGGTTTGCCCGCTGTGGATGAAGTGACTCGTGATCTTTCCACCATATGGAAAGAGACCCAAAATTCTCTTTTACAGGCTTCATCTCGCATGAAAAAGTTTGCCGATAAGAAAAGAAGAGCTTCCCCCATTCCCGGAGACAAGGTATGGCTCTCCGCTAAATATGTCCGCTTCAGCGTCCCCAGTTACAAACTGGGACCACGCTATCTTGGTCCTTTCAAAATCTTGTGCCAAATTAATCCTGTCTCTTACAAACTTCTTCTTCCTCCTTCTCTTCGTATTCCCAATGCCTTTCATGTCTCTCTCCTTAAACCACTCATCATCAACCGTTTCTCTCCCAAACTTGTTTCTCCCACTCCTGTTTCCGGTTCTTCTGACATCTTCTCCGTGAAGGAGATACTGGCCTCCAAGACGGTCAGAGGGAAAAACATTTTTTTGGTTGATTGGGAGGGCTGTGGTCCTGAAGAGAGATCCTGGGAACCTGAGGACAACATCCTAGACAAAAGTCTGGTCCTCAGGTTCTCATGCTCCAAGAAGAGGGGGAGACCCAAGGGGGGGGGTACTGTTACGCCGAGCGCTCCGGGTCCCCGCTCCTCCCCGGAGCGCTCGCAACATCCTTGCTACTGCAGCGCCCCGGTCAGATCTACTGACCGGGTGCGCTGCGATACCGCCCCCAGCCGGGATGCGATTCGCGATGCGGGTGGCGCCCACTCGCGATGCGCACCCCGGCTCCCGTACCTGACTCGCTCTCCGTCGGTCCTGTCCCGGCGCGCGCGGCCCCGCTCCCTAGGGCGCCCGCGCGCCGGGTCTCTGCGATTTAAAGGGCCACTGCGCCACTGATTGGCGCAGTTGGTCTAATTAGTGTGTTCACCTGTGCACTCCCTATGTATACCTCACTTCCCCTGCACTCCCTCGCCGGATCTTGTTGCCATTGTGCCAGTGAAAGCGTTTCCTAGTGTGTTCCTAGCCTGTGTTCCAGACCTCCTGCCGTTGCCCCTGACTACGATCCTTGCTGCCTGCCCCGACCTTCTGCTACGTCCGACCTTGCTCTTGTCTACTCCCTTGTACCGCGCCTATCTTCAGCAGTCAGAGAGGTTGAGCCGTTGCTAGTGGATACGACCTGGTTACCACCGCCGCTGCAAGACCATCCCGCTTTGCGGCGGGCTCTGGTGAATACCAGTAGTAGCTTAGAACCGGTCCACTAGCACGGTCCACGCCAATCCCTCTCTGGCACAGAGGATCCACCTCCTGCCAGCCGAATCGTGACAATATGTATATTTGTAATATGTATTGGTTAAAAAATGTGTATATTTTTGGGTGAAAAAATACTGTCTCTGGAGCTATTGCCTGTGTGTCTCTATGAGGAGTCCAAATACAGGAAGTGAGGGTAGGAGAAGCAGGGGTCTGTGCAGACTCCTGGCTTGTCAATCATCCTCATGTGTGAGCCCATAACATGTCACAGAGCCTCAGTGCACAGAGCCCTGCTTGTCCTCAGTGTACAGAGCCCCGCTTGTCCTCAGTGTGCAGAGCCCTGCTTGTCCTCAGTGTACAGAGCCCTGCTTGTCCACCCTCACTTCCTGTATGTGGACTCCTAATAGAGACGCACAGACAACATTTTTAATATACATATTTTTTAACCAATGTTTATTACAAATATACATATAATGGTATTATCTACATTATATAAAAAGTTTTTGTTGACGACAGGTACACTTTAAGTTAGATATATAATCTGTTTAATTAGAAATGACTGTACTCACAAATTCTGTTCACGTGATCTCTTCTAATAACCACCAGCAGTAATCCGATCTGTCTACTGGGGGGTTTATATAGACAGTAGAGCGGCGTCATGTCTCCTGGGGATGACGTCTGGCATGGCTGAATACCAGTAGTGTTAAGAAATAGCTAATTGCTAACACTGTTCTGTAAGCAGAAAAATGTGCGTTCTCTGGGGATGATCTGATAATAAGGTCCCGGATGGATTCTGTCACTTCAAGCCAAGTATGGAGAATTAGATTTTGATATCTTGTATCATCACATCATTACTTGTATCATCACAACATGACATGTTGTTAAAAAAAAATGTATTCAAGTTTTTATGTGTTTATCTAAATAAGAAACATTCTGAAATATTTATGTTTTCACATTAGCCAACAGAACACACACAACAAGCTGACATGTCCTGATTTCTTCAGCTTATGTTTGAGCTTTGCTGTGTAGACTGGGACAGATTCAGCAGAGTCATCTGTAATTAGGGTGGGACGGGCCAAAATCCATGGCTTTTTTTAACCTAGATATACTAGGTTGCTGATTGGTTTGCATCTGGCTGCTTATGAAAAAGAAGGGTACCCCACATTGTAAAAAATGATTCATTTAAAAAAGTATAGGGTTCCCCTGTTTTTTTTTGACGAACTTTCATGAAATGTTTGGTTCTGTTTAAACTAGTTTGTTGGGAGCCGACAATGAAATAAGCCCCTAAACATGTGTATAACACTGCTTAAGAGCTCTAAAGCCATGTATTACACTCCTAGGAATGTACTCAACTAGGTTTAAAGTGTTTTTACGCCTCAGTATGGCGACATGAATTAACCCATGGTAACTAACAGCTTGTTTAATACTTATTAGACTAATTCACAAAAGATTCATTTCCCCCCTCACATTCAGGACATCCCTGTGTCCCGAAAGGATGTCCCGGTTACCTTTCTGCGGCCCCACGTTAACTTTAAAAACGCAGAAGCTGTTGGGAGGTAGCGCAGGCAGGGGCGACACTGACATCCGATGCGTGCGCCCATAGGAGCAGAGCAGATTGGAGCATCGGGAATGCGAGCATGGTAAGTTACCAGTGGCATGTCATCTTCAGTGCTCCGACCACCGCTCCTCCGGTCCCGGGACCTACTGCTATGGCCTATAGGCCATATCAGTAGTAGATTGTGACCCCTGGACCGGAAGAGCGGTGGTCGGAGCACTGGAGTGGGGCAGTACACAGGCATACAGCCTACAGCCATACACTGTATATAGCTGAAGGCTGTATGTCTGTCGAGGAACTATACTGCCAACCTAATGTGGGGGAACTACAACCTAATGTGGGGGAACTATACTGCCAACTAAATGAGGGGGAACTACAACCTAATGTGGAGGAACTATAATGACAACTAAATGTGGGAGGATGAGTATGCAGTGTACAGCAGGAGGAGGATGAGTATACAGTGTACAGCAGGAGGAGGAGGAGTATACAGTGTACAGCAGGAGGAGTCAGACTAGTAGTATCCAGCATGCAGCAGGAGGAGGAGGAGGAGTATACAGTGTACAGCATGAGGAGGATGACTTATGAGGCAGGGGGAGGGCTAACACCCCAGCATGGCAACATTGGGTGCCTGGTCATCACATGGGGTCTTCTGCTGAGCAGCGCTAGTTAACTCCTTGGGGGGGGGGGGATATATTGATGGCAGTATATTGTATACAGTTAGCAGAAGTTCACTAACCCACCTCGGCCTGGTTTCTTGTAGCCCCGCCTCTAGTGATGTTATCTAGTGCGGTTACAGACAGGAAGGGGGTTGGTAAAGGAGGCGCTATTCACTTTGCGTTTTTTAGCATACCTTTTAGTTTAACCTCTTAAGGACTTAGGGTGTACCTGTACGCCCTGAGCCCGGTCCCTGTGTGAAAAACGGGGTCATGCCGTGACCCCGCATCACACCGGGTCAGTCCCGGCTGCTAATGATAGCCGGGACCCTGGGCTAACAGCGTGCGGCACCGATCGTTAGCCCAGGATCCCGCTGTGACGCAGGCGGAGGTCTCCTTACCTCTCTCCGCGGCGTCCGATCATCGATTGATTGCTCCAAGCCTGAACTACAGTACTACACTGATCCGTGCAGTGTTATAGCTCCCTATGGGATAACAATGATCAGTGTGTGCAGGGTTATAGGTCCCTATGGGATAACAATGATCAGTGTGTGCAGGGTTATAGGTCTCTATGGGAGCTATAACACTGCAAAAAAAAAAAAGTAAAAAAAAAAAGTTAACAGAGGTCATTTAACCCCTTCCCTAATAAAAGTTTGAATCACCCCCCTTTTCCCATAAAAAAAAACTGTGTAAATAAAAATAAAAATTAACACATGTGGTATCGCCAGTGCGAAAATGTCTGAACTATAAAATTATATCATTAGTTGGCAGCCTGGGGCTTAACACCTTGAGTTTTTAGAGGTTGATGCTCAGATGTTGTTTGCTTGTTTTTTGTATCAAGAAAACATGATAAATTCTTACTATGAAAAAAATAATTATATCATTAATTAAACCGCACGGTCAATGGCGTACGTGCAAAAAAATTCCAAAGTCCAAAATAGCGTATTTTTGGTCACTTTTTATATCATAAAAAAATGAATAAAAAGCGATCAAAAGGTCCGATCAACACAAAAATGAAATTGATAAAAACTTCAGAACACGGAGCAAAAAATGAGCCCTCATACCGGCCCGTACACGGAAAAATAAAAACGTTACAGGGGTCAGAAGATGACAATTTTAAACGTGTAAATTGTAGTTATGATTTTTTTCAGAAGTACGACAAAATCCAACCTATATAAGTAGGGGATCATTTTAACAGTATGGACCTACAGAATAATGATAAGGTGTCATTTTGACCAAAAAATGCACTGCGTAGAAACGGAAGCCCCCAAAAGTTAAAAAATGAAATGTTTTCTTCACTTTTGTCGCACAATGATTTTTTTTCCGTTTCGCCGTGGACTTTTTGGTAAAATGACTAATGTCACTGCAAAGCAGAATTGGTGGCGCAAAAAATAAGCCATCATATGGAATTTTAGGTTAATTTTAGGTTATGATTTTTAGAAGGGGATGAGGAAAAAATTAAAATGCAAAAACGGAAAAACGGGAAAACGCTGAGTCCTGAAGGGGTTAAAGGGCTACTCCACTGCTCAGTGTTTGGAAAAAAACTGTTGAGAACGCTGGAGCCATCGCCGGGAGCTCGTGACGTCATAGCCCCGCCTACTCATGATGTCACGTCTGGCCCCCTTCAATGCAAGTCTATGGGAGGGGGCGTGACAGACGTCACGCCCCCTCCCATAGACTTGCATTGAGGGGGGCGGGGTGTGACATAATTAGGGGGCGGGGCTATGACATCACAAGTTCTGAACCCCTTTAACTCCTAGAGAATAGTACTGAACAATATGAGCATAGTACTGAACAGCATTAGCAATCTAAACAAGTGTAAAAAAAAAAAGGGAAAAAAAGGAAAAAAAAAGTTTTGAATAAGCCACTTTTTTCCCATTTTACAAAAAAAGAGTAAAAAATAAAAATAAATCCACATATTTGAAATCAGCATGTGTGGAAATCCGATCTATTAAAATACTATGTTAATGATCCCGTACGGTGAACAGAGTAAACTTAATTACATCACATCACAGAAAAAAAAAATTATAATAAAAAGTAATCAAAAAGTCACATGGTGTCAAAAGTGGTAACAATGAAACAAATCAAGAAGCAAAAAATGAGCCCTCATACAGCCCTGTATACGAAAAATTTAGAAAGTTATAGTACCGGAAAGAACCGGTACCAAAAGGCCAGGAGCATCAAAAATGGCGCTCCTGGGCCTAAATGGTAAAAGGCTGGCATTATTTATGCTGGGGAGGACCAGTAACAATGGTCCCCGCCCACCCTGGTAACGTCAGGCTGCTTGGTTGATATCTGTCTTGTATTGAAAAAAAGGGGAACCCCACACATTTTTAAATAAATAAATAAATACATTTTGTGTGGTTTCCCTTTTTCATTATCAGCCAGATATCAACCAAGCAGCAGCAGCCTAATGTTACCAGTTTGGGTGAGGACTATTGTTACTGGCCCTCCCCAGCCTAAATAACGCCAGCCTGTTACCGCCTAGGCCCAGAAACATTATTTATTTTATTCTCAGGTACCCTGTTTGTACCCTCCCTTTCCAGCTCTCCTGTGGCAATGGGTACAGAGGTGATAATTGGGGTTAGCGCTAGCTGTTTTTGGGGGCTGACGCCAAGCCACAGCTTAAAGGGTTTCTCCACCATAAGGTGATTTTAGTACAGTGATCCCTCAACTTACAATGGCCTCAACATACAATAGTTTCAACATACAATGCAATGGTCTTTTCTGGACCATTGTAAGTCGAAACCAGACTCAACATACAATGCTACAGACAGTCCAGATCTGTGAAACGTGTCAATGGCTGGAAGAACTGACCAATCAGAATAGGCATTCACTGGTAAAACCCCTGTATTACTGAAGTGTATGCACTGACTGGTGTCTAGTAGCGCCCCCTACAGTACAGGGAGGTATTACATGTTCTGTACTCTTTACCTGTATTACTGAAGTGTATGCACTGACTGGTGTCTGGTAGCACCCCCTACAGTACAGGGAGGTATTACATGTTCTGTACTCTTTACCTGTATTACTGAAGTGTATGCACTGACTGGTGTCTGGTAGCACCCCCTACAGTACAGGGAGGTATTACATGTTCTGTACTCTTTACCTGTATTACTGAAGTGTATGCACTGACTGGTGTCTGGTAGCGCCCCCTACAGTACAGGGAGATATTATATGTTCTGTACTCTTTACCTGTATTACTGAAGTACATGCACTGACTAGTGTCTGGTAGTGCCCCCTACAGTACAGGGAGGTATTACATGTTCTGTACTCTTTACCTGTATTACTGAAGTGTATGCACTGACTGGTGTCTGGTAGCGCCCCTTACAGTACAGGGAGGAATTACATGTTGTGTACTCTTTACCTGTATTACTGAAGTGTATCCACTGACTGGTGTCTGGTAGCGCCCCCTACAGTACAGGGAGGTATTACATGTTCTGTACTCTTTACCTGTATTACTGAAGTGTATGCACTGACTGGTGTCTGGTAGCACCTCTTACAGTACAGGGAGGTATTACATGTTCTGTACTACTCTTTACCTGTATTACTGAAGTGTATGCACTGACTGGTGTCTGGTAGCACCCCTTACAGTACAGGAAGGTATTACATGTTCTGTACTCTTTACCTGTATTACTGAAGTGTATGCACTGACTGGTGTCTGGTAGCACCCCTTACAGTACAGAGAGGTATTACATGTTCTGTACTACTCTTTACCTGTATTACTGAAGTGTATGCACTGACTGGTGTCTGGTAGCGCCCCTTACAGTACAGGGAGGAATTACATGTTGTGTACTCTTTACCTGTATTACTGAAGTGTATCCACTGACTGGTGTCTGGTAGTGCCCCCTACAGTACAGGGAGGTATTACATGTTCTGTACTCTTTACCTGTATTACTGAAGTGTATGCACTGACTGGTGTCTGGTAGCGCCCCCTACAGTACAGGGAGGTATTACATGTTCTGTACTCTTTACCTGTATTACTGAAGTGTATGCACTGACTGGTGTCTGGTAGCACCCCTTACAGTACAGGGAGGTATTACATGTTCTGTACTACTCTTTACCTGTATTACTGAAGTGTATGCACTGACTGGTGTCTGGTAGCACCCCTTACAGTACAGAGAGGTATTACATGTTCTGTACTACTCTTTACCTGTATTACTGAAGTGTATGCACTGACTGATGTCTAGTAGTGCCCCCTGCAGTACAGGGAGGTATTACATGTTGTGTACTCTTTACCTGTATTACTGAAGTGTATGCACTGACTGATGTCTAGTAGCGCCCCCTACAATACAGGGAGGCATTACATGTTCTGTACACTTTACCTGTACCAGGGTTATCTGCTCCTTTGGACACCAGGTGAGGGCGACTCCATGTTACTTTTTTAGGACACTGCATGTACTGTACAGGACCCTGAAGAAGCTCCTGACCTCTACATAGACCAGTATTTCCCAAGCAGGGTGCCCCCAGCTGTTGCAAAACTACAACTCCCAGCATGCCCGGACAGCCTTCGGCTGTCAGCAGATGCTTCTTACTTTTATATCTAAGTATTTTCTTTATCTGTATTAGTCATCTCTCACTTTTTCCTATTTTTTTGGATGACATTTTGGTGCCTTTAGAACCAATTACCAGGTTTCCATAGACTTCTGGTCTCAACATACAATGGTTTCAACATACAATGGTCGTCACGGAACCAATTAATATTGTAACTTGAGGGACCACTGTACATACCTGGCAGACAGTAATGGACATGCTTAGGAAGGATCTGCGCTTGTCTTGGGGCTGAATGGCTATGTTGTGAGATTACCATAACACTGTGGCTTTTTGTGAACTTGAATTTCCTGTTTGACTTTTCTTTTTTTGACTACAAATCCCACAATTCTATTTTCCTCCTTCCCACACATCAGCCGTCCCACCCATTGAAACATAAATGAGCTGCAGACCTGTGAATTTCAATCAGGGTGCTCCACCCATTGAAGCAGACAGGCTCCCTGTCATCAGCTGACTAGTGATGTCAGGTCTCGGCCACATTGCAAGCTGGGAAAAATCTGAGACAACAGTCATTTTGTATGCTGATAAAAATAAATATTGGGGTGAAAATCACAGACAAATTGTGAGAAAACCGTCAAACACAGGTACAGACACTATATGATGAACTACACTAACTGTACAGCCCCTGTAGCATAGTCACATAAAAAAAATTCCCGGAATATCCCTTTAATGATGGACTATGTCTATGAGATGGCTTCCAGCACTAAGCCTTTAAAGTAAGTTTAAAAATACACAATGCACCAAGAAAAAAAAAAAAACACTCCCCACAGCCCTTGTTACCGTGTTATTTAACCCTTTAAGGACGCAGGGTTTTTCCGTTTTTTCATTTTCATTTTTTCCTCATCACCTTCTAAAAATCATAACGCTTTCAATTTTGCACATAAAATTCCAAATGATGGCTTATTTTTTGCGCCACCAATTCTACTTTGCATTGACATTAGTCATTTTACCCAAAAATCTACAGCGAAACGGGAAAAAAATTCCTTTTGCGACAAAATTGAAGAAAAACTGTCATTTTGTAACTTTTGGGGGCTTCCGTTTCTACGCAGTTCATTTTTCGGTAAAAATGACACCTTCTCTTTATTCTGTAGGTCCATAAGATTAAAATTATACCCTACTTATATAGGTTGGATATTGCTGTACTTCGGAAAAAAATCATAACTTTATGCAGGAAAATTTATATGTTAAAAATTCTCATCTTCTAACCCCTATAACTTATTTTTTTCCGTGTACGGTACGGTATTTTTGCGCCGTGTTCTGAAGTTTTTATCAGTACCATTTTTGTATTGATTGGACTTTTTGATCGCTTGTTATTCATTTTTTCATGATATAAAGAGTGACCAAAAATACACTATTTTGGACTTTGGAATTTTTTGCGCGCACGCCATTGACCATGCAATTTAATTAATTATATATTTTTTATAGTTCAGACATTTTCGCACACAACGATATCATATATGTTTATTTTTATTTTTATTTACACAGTTTTTTTTTTATGGGAAAAGGGGGGTGCTTCAAACTTTTATTAGGGAAGGGGTTAAATGACCTTTGTTAACTTTTTATTTTCACTTTTTTTTGCAATGTTATTGCTCCCATAGGGCCCTATAACACTGCACACACTGATCTCCTATGCTGATCCCTGCAAAGCCATAGCTTTTCACGGATCAGTCAGATAGGGGCCTGATTGCTCAAGCCTGTAGCCTGTTGCTCAAGCCTGTCCCGATCAGCCCGACTGAGCTGCCAGGAAGTGTTTACTTTCGTTTTCAAACGTGGTGGTCAACTTTGAAGTGTTAACAGTGCGCGGCACAACGATATGATTAGCAGCCGGGACCGACCCGTTGTTACCACGTTTTAAACTCCGGGACCGAGCCCTACGTCCTTAAGGAGTTAAAAAGCAAAACGCAGGTCATTGTCGTAGTCCTCGAATCCAACAGGAGGGCAACTTAACTCTTTCAGGTCCTGTTTGTACTGTCTCATATAGACAGCAGTGCAGCCTGTGATCACTGTTAGTATTTCTCCATCCCATAGACAGCAGTGCAGCCTGTGATCACTGTTAGTATTTCTCCCTCCCATAGACAGCAGTGCAGCCTGTGATCACTGTTAGTATTTCTATCTCCCATAGACAGCAGTGCAGCCTGTGATCACTGTTAGTATTTCTACCTCACATAGACAGCAGTGCAGCCTGTGGTCACTGTTAGTATTTCTACCTCCCATAGACAGCAGTGCAGCCTGTGATCACTGTTAGTATTTCTCCCTCCCATAGACAGCAGTGCAGCCTGTGATCACTGTTAGTATTTCTATCTCCCATAGACAGCAGTGCAGCCTGTGATCACTGTTAGTATTTCTACCTCACATAGACAGCAGTGCAGCCTGTGATCACTGTTAGTATTTCTATCTCCCATAGACAGCAGTGCAGCCTGTGATCACTGTTAGTATTTCTATCTCCCATAGACAGCAGTGCAGCCTGTGATCACTGTTAGCATTTCTACCTCACATAGACAGCAGTGCAGCCTGTGATCACTGTTAGTATTTCTATCTCCCATAGACAGCAGTGCAGCCTGTGATCACTGTTAGTATTTCTACCTCACATAGACAGCAGTGCAGCCTGTGATCACTGTTAGTATTTCTATCTCCCATAGACAGCAGTGCAGCCTGTGATCACTGTTAGTATTTCTATCTCCCATAGACAGCAGTGCAGCCTGTGATCACTGTTAGTATTTCTCCCTCCCATAGACAGCAGTGCAGCCTGTGATCACTGTTAGTATTTCTACCTCACATAGACAGCAGTGCAGCCTGTGGTCACTGTTAGTATTTCTACCTCCCATAGACAGCAGTGCAGCCTGTGATCACTGTTAGTATTTCTCCCTCCCATAGACAGCAGTGCAGCCTGTGATCACTGTTAGTATTTCTATCTCCCATAGACAGCAGTGCAGCCTGTGATCACTGTTATTATTTCTACCTCCCATAGACAGCAGTGCAGCCTGTGATCACTGTTAGTATTTCTATCTCCCATAGACAGCAGTGCAGCCTGTGATCACTGTTAGTATTTCTACCTCACATAGACAGCAGTGCAGCCTGTGGTCACTGTTAGTATTTCTACCTCCCATAGACAGCAGTGCAGCCTGTGATCACTGTTAGTATTTCTCCCTCCCATAGACAGCAGTGCAGCCTGTGATCACTGTTAGTATTTCTATCTCCCATAGACAGCAGTGCAGCCTGTGATCACTGTTAGTATTTCAACCCCCCATAGACGACAGTGCAGCCTGTGATCACTGTTAGTATCTTTACCTCCTATAGACAGCAGTGCAGCCTGTGATCACTGTTAGTATTTCTACCTTCCATAGACAGCAGTGCAGCCTGTAATCACTTGTTAGTATTTCTCCCTCCCATAGACAGCAGTGCAGCCTGTGATCACTGTTAGTATTTCTCCCTCCCATAGACAGCAGTGCAGCCTGTGATCACTGTTAGTATTTCTACCTTCCATAGACAGCAGTGCAGCCTGTGATCACTGTTAGTATTTCTACCTCCCATAGACAGCAGTGCAGCCTGTGATCACTGTTAGTATTTTTATCTCCCATAGACAGCAGTGCAGCCTGTGATCACTGTTAGTATTTCTATCTCCCATAGACAGCAGTGCAGCCTGTGATCACTGTTAGTATTTCTCCCTCCCATAGACAGCAGTGCAGCCTGTGATCACTGTTAGTATTTCTACCTCCCATAGACAGCAGTGCAGCCTGTGATCAGTGTTAGTATCTCTACTTCCCATAGACGGCAGTGTAGCCTGTGATCACTGTTAGTATTTCTACCTCCCATAGACAGCAGTGCAGCCTGTGATCACTGTTAGTATTTCTACCTCCCATAGACAGCAGTGCAGCCTGTGATCACTGTTAGTATTTCTACCTCCCATAGACGGCAGTGCAGCCTGTGATCAGTGTTAGTATCTCTACCTCCCATAGACAGCAGTGCAGCCTGTGATCACTGTTAGTATTTCTCCCTCCCATAGACAGCAGTGCAGCCTGTGATCACTGTTAGTATTTCTACCTCCCATAGACAACAGTGCAGCCTGTGATCACTGTTAGTATTTCTCCCTCCCATAGACAGCAGTGCAGCCTGTGATCACTGTTAGTATTTCTCCCTCCCATAGACAGCAGTGTAGCCTGTGATCACTGTTAGTATTTCTACCTCCCATAGACAGCAGTGCAGCCTGTGATCACTGTTAGTATTTCTCCCTCCCATAGACAGCAGTGCAGCCTGTGATCACTGTTAGTATTTCTACCTCCCATAGACAGCAGTGCAGCCTGTGATCACTGTTAGTATTTCTATCTCTCATAGACAGCAGTGTAGCCTGTGATCACTGTTAGTATCTCTACCTCCCATAGACAGCAGTGCAGCCTGTGATTACTGTTAGTATTTCTACCTCCCATAGACAGCAGTGCAGCCTGTGGTCACTGTTAGTATTTCTCCCTCCCATAGACAGCAGTGCAGCCTGTGATTACTGTTAGTATTTCTACATCCCATAGACAGCAGTGCAGCCTATGATCACTGTTAGTATTTCTATCTCCCATAGACAGCAGTGCAGCCTGTGATCACTGTTAGTATTTCTACCTCCCATAGACAGCAGTGCAGCCTGTGATCACTGTTAGTATTTCTATCTCCCATAGACAGCAGTGCAGCCTGTGATCACTGTTATTATTTCTACCTCCCATAGACAGCAGTGCAGCCTGTGATCACTGTTAGTATTTCTACCTCCCATAGACAGCAGTGCAACCTGTGATCACTGTTAGTATTTCTCCCTCCCATAGACAGCAGTGCAGCCTGTGGTCACTGTTAGTATTTCTACCTCCCATAGACAGCAGTGCAGCCTGTGATCACTGTTAGTATTTCTATCTCCCATAGACAGCAGTGCAGCCTGTGATCACTGTTAGTATTTCTATCTCCCATAGACAGCAGTGCAGCCTGTGATCACTGTTAGTATTTCTACCTCCCATAGACAGCAGTGCAGCCTGTGATCACTGTTAGTATTTCTATCTCCCATAGACAGCAGTGCAGCCTGTGATCACTGTTAGTATTTCTACCTCCCATAGACAGCAGTGCAGCCTGTGATCACTGTTAGTATTTCTACCTCCCATAGACAGCAGTGCAGCTTGTGATCACTGTTGCTATTTCTCCCTCCTATAGACAGCAGTGCAGCGGTTAAGAAAGGGTGAATAGGACAGGAAGAGGAGGTTAGGTCAGTCGGGAAGAAGAAGTGGACACGTGCAGACAGAGCTCCCTACCTGATGGCCGACATGGAGGAAATCCTGCGGAGGGTGAGGGAGGAGGTGCTGCTCTGTGGGCCTCAGTGGTTTGCTGAGCAGTTTCCTTCCTTTTCTGCTCCTGCTGCGCTGCCGGTGGGTGGGGCCTGGGCCTCGGGCTAGCGGTCGGCGCTCTCGCCCGCCGGAGCGCTTGTCTCCGGCATCCTTCCCTTCATCGCGCCGCCGGCGGGTGAGTCCTTCGGCCGCCGCTGCTGGCAGGGGGTGCGGTGAGGCCAGCGGTGAGCGGTCGCGCACGTCGGCGGTGGTGCTGCTGCGGCCAGGAGCGCGGGACGCTCGGGCGGCGCGTCCCGTTCACGTTACTGGGGGCGCAGATCGGCGGCCTGCTCCCACGTGATGCCAGTGGTGGGGTAGCAGGCCAGGAGTGGAACGGCAAGATCCCCGGCTGACTCCGCCCCTCGGTCGGGGGGGGCGGATACCTGCGGGCCTGGTTGTCACCCAGGCAGTGGTTCATGGTCCGCCTGCGGCCTCCTCGTCCCGGGGGGGGGGGTGGGCGGGCTCCTGTGGGGAGACTTGCGGCTGCTGCTGCTGCTGCTGCTGGAGGAGCTGTGCTGACCGGCGGTGATGACATCAGCCCTGCCCCTAGTGAGGGAAGCGACGATGACCTGCTGCTGGCTGAGGATCCTGACCTGCCCCTGGCCCCACTGGCCACTCCCCTGCTCCCCTTAGGGGTTGTAGCGGGTGCGGAGGGTAGTGGGGTACGGGGGTCTTCTGGAGAGGGCGCCGCTGATGGTTGGACGTCGTCTGAAGTTGCTGGTCTCCGCACGGGCAGGGTTCCCCTGGTCCCGCCTCCTGCGATTGGTGAGAATCAAGTCCGTGAGGTCCGGAGTCGTCCCGCTACTGGAGTTACGGCCGCTGGTTCCGTGCCAGCCGGGTTGGGTGAGTGCACCACTGTCTCCAGTATTGCGGGTTCTGGGGTGGGGGTGGGTGGTTTGGGGGGTTTGCAGTTTTTTCTGGATGGTTTGCATGCGCTGCTGCGGGGTAGCGGTTTGGGAGTGGGGGAGTCTCCATTTCCTGTGTGGGGTGCAGTGACTAAGGTAGCAGGGCAGGGTACGCCGGGGGTTGCGGTGGCTGCGGGGCCTGCGGGGGGAGCTGGGGATAGCCTGGGGGGGTCTGCTCAGGTGGTTGCGGCTTCGGGGGCTGGTGGGGGTGTTCGGTTGGCGGATGCGGCTAGGGGGGAGGTCTATGTTTGCTTTGAGGGCCCCTTGGGGGCGCACCTGAAAGCGGAGGTGAGGGAAAAAATTTGGAAGCGGGAGTATATGGATATTTTTTCGCTGCGCCCGCTTGAAAATTTTTATCTGGACAAGGTTTGAGTCAAAGCGGTTGGAGAAAGTGGAGGAGGAGGAGCATCGGCGGTATCGGCTGATTCCGCGGACCTTCTCGAACTGGCTTCAGGCCTTTGCGATTTTGGCCAGTGTAGTGGGGGAAAAGGCGCCTGAGCACTGCTCCGGCCTCTTTTGCTATATGGATGCTGTGGGGGAGGCTTATCGGGTATATGGGGGATTGGCTTGGCTGCGGTACGATGAACAGTTCCGGCAGCGGATGGCGGTGTGTCCTGACTTGCGTTGGGACCATAAGGACATTGGGTTGTGGATGCGGCTTATGGAGGATCCACGCAGTGGGACCGGGTTGCAGTCCTTTCGGGAGGGTGACGGGGGTGTTGGGTCGGGGTCGGGACGGTCGGCTGGGGCAGGTAAAGTTGTGTGTTGGCAATTCAATGAAGGGAATTGCAAGTTTGGAGCTGAGTGCCGTTTTAAGCACGAGTGTTCCGGCTGTGGGGGGGGGGGGGGGGGGGTGTGGCCACGGATTGTCCCATTGCTTCCGTAGGGGGAAGGGCAAGCAGGGAGAGGCTGACTCAAAGAGGGGCGACCCCGGTGCAGGTGGCAAGGATGGAGCCTTTCCTCGCCAGTTACCCAAATAGACAGGCGGCGGAGTTGTTGAGGTCTGAGTTTACGGATGGCTTCCGCATTCCCTTTGTGGGGGTGGCGTCGGGGGGTGGGGCGGTGCGGAATCTGGTCTCGGCATTGGCCCACCCTGAGTTAGTTAGAGAGAAGTTATTGAAGGAGGTGGCCTTGGGAAGGATGGCTGGACCGTTTGAGTCGCCTCCGTTGGACGGGTTGCGGGTTTCCCCTTTGGGATTGGTGCCCAAGCGGGAGCCCAACAAATTTCGCCTCATTCACCACCTCTCCCATCCAGCTGGGGGGTCGGTGAATGACGGCATTGACCCGGCGCTCTATACGGTGTCTTATACGTCCTTTGATGCTGCGTTGTCCTGGATCCGGAAGTACGGCGTGGGGGCCTTATTGGCCAAAACGGATATTGAGGCGGCTTTCCGCCTGTTGCCGGTACACCCGGATAGTTTTGAGTTGTTGGGGTGTTGTTTGGGGGGTCAGTTTTTTGTTGACTTGTGTCTGCCCATGGGCTGCTCCATCTCCTGCGCGTATTTTGAGCAATTTAGTTCTTTTTTGGAGTGGGTAGTGCGGAGTGAGTCCCATTTAGACTCAGTGTTGCACTACCTGGACGACTTTCTTTTCCTGGGTCCGGCTGGATCTCGTGTGTGTGCCATTTTGTTGCAGGAAATGGAGCGGCTAGCGGGTTGGTTTGGGGTCCCGTTGGCTCCGGAAAGAACGGAGGGCCCTGCAACTTTGGTTCTTGGGCATAGTTATTGACACTGTGGCTATGGAGTGTCGGTTGCCAGAGGACAAGTTGGTTGAGTTGAAGGAGTTGGTGGCGCGGGCGTGTCGGTTGCACAAGTTACAACTGCGGGAGGTCCAGTCATTGTTGGGCCGTCTCAATTTTGCTTGCCGGATCATGCCCATGGGGAGGGTTTTTTGCCGGCGCTTGGCGGCGGCTACGGCTGGTGTCACTAAAGCTAACCACTATGTAAGGTTGTCAGCGGGTTTGCGGGCTGACTTGGGGGTATGGCATGATTTTTTGGGTCGGTACAACGGTCGGTCGGTAGTAATGGGGAGGTCGGTGTCTAGTGTGGATTTGGACTTATATACTGATGCGGCGGGGAGCTGTGGGTTTGGGGCTTACCTTCAGGGTCAGTGGTGTGTGGGTCAATGACCGGTGGTTTGGCGGGAATCGGGTTTGACTAGGAATCTCGCTTTCTTGGAATTGTTTCCGATTGTGGTGGTGGCGGTGGTGGTTTGGGGCGAGTTGTTTCACAATCGGAAGGTGTGCTTTCATTGCGACAACATGGGAGTGGTCTTGGCCATAAACAACCAGACGGCGAATTCGCCGCCGGTGGTTACGCTGCTGCGGCACTTGGTGTTGAGGGTCTTGGAACTCAATTCCCACGTGGTGGCGTTGCACGTGCCTGGGGTGGATAATTCTGTGGCTGACGCTCTCTCTCGCCTACAGTGGGATCGCTTTCGGGAACTGGTGCCGGATGCAGAGGAGGCCGGCGTTCCATGCCCGGAATGGCTGTGGCGACTGGTTTAGAAGTGGCGCTTGCTTTAGTGTGTCGATCAGTGAGCAGGCAACTTGGGTGTCATACCGGCGCTGGTAGACGGATTGGGAAAAATTGGTGGGGCAGTTGTCCATAGCGGGTGTCTCCTCTGACTGGGAGGCGGCTCTGTTGTTTTACGTTGGTAGGGCGTTTTGCGAGGGCGTGTCTCCGTCGGGTATTGGTCGGCGGATGTCGGCGCTGGCTTTTTGGTTTCGGGTTAGGGGTCTGCCTGATGTGACTAAGTCGTTTTTGGCGCGACAAGCGCTGCGGGGGTTCCGGAGGGGGGCGGTGGCCAGGGATGTGCGGCGCCCGGTGACTTTTCCGCTTTTGGGGCGGTTGGGGACGGCTTTGGCGGGGATTTGTTTTTCGGACTACGAATGTCGTTTGTTTCTTTTGGCTTTTGCGTTGGCCTTTTTCGGTGCATTTCGGATCTCGGAGCTGGTGGCTCCTAGTTGTAAGCGTGTTGGGGGTCTACTTTTTTCAGACGTTTATCTTGTCGATGGGGTGTTGCGGTGTTTTTTGCGGCGTTCAAAGACGGATCAGGTTGGTCGAGGGGTGCCTGTTCATTTGGCGGCCTTGAGGGGCTCGCCTATGTGTCCGGTTTTTTGTTATACGGCATTTTTGGAGGTCCGGGAGGGGGTTGCGGGCTCTCTTTTGATACATGCGGACGGCAGTTTTTTGTCGCGTTTTCAGTTTATTGGGGTTTTTCGGAAATGTTTGGCGGCGGTTGGGTGCGCAGTGGAGGGATACAGCTCTCACTCCTTCCGTATTGGAGCGGCCACCGAGGCGTCTCGGTGGGGCCTGGGTCCAGAGGTTATTAGACGGATTGGGAGGTGGGAGTCGGAAAGGTTTCAATTGTATGTTCGTCCTCATTTGGTGTGATGCATGTGTTTTTGTGCTGTTGTTTGTATTGTATTTATTTTGTCATTTCAGATGCCGGCCCGGGATTGGTATGGATCATCGGGCACTCTTATGTGGTGCAGGGTGGGGTGCGGGCTGGTGTGCGACTGGCTGGTCGCCAATTGGGGTTAGCTGGCACTGAAGGGCAGGTTCATTGGTTGGGAAAGAGTGGAATGCGGTGGGCCGAGTTGTTGGGGGGGGTAAAATTTTTTGTCCAGCTGGATAGGGCTCCCGATGTGATAGTGATTCATCTTGGGGGTAATGATTTGGGGGCTCGGAGGTCACGGGACTTGATTCGGGATGTTAAATTAGAGATTTTGAGGTTGTGGTCCTCCTTCCCTGACCTGGTAGTCGTCTGGTCGGAAATGGTGGCAAGGCGCAAGTGGCGGCAGGCCCGCTCGGTTGTTGCCTTAAACAGAGCCAGGATTAAGATTAATAAGGTTGTCAGCAAGTTTGTGGCGCTTAATGGGGGCCTGGTGGTACGACACCGGGATCTGGAAGGGGGTGCTCCTGAGTTCATGGATCAGGATGGTATCCATCTCAATGTGTTTGGTATGGACTTGTGGCTTTTGGAGATTAAGGAGGCGGTGGCCCGAGCCCTTGTTTTGTGGAGGAATGGGGACAAGTGAGGGGGGGTCACTTGTCGCCGTTGTGGCGGGGGGCAGGAGTGGGACCTGGAGGCACCTGTGTATGGCATGATGGAGATGGGAGAGAGTGTGGAGGTGGGCTGGGAGAGGTTCCCAGCCCGATGGAGAAGTCATCAGATGGACATGAGTCCCAGGACGGTTTGGGGGGCCTCATAAACGGTGACCCTGTGCAGGCGACTTGCGGCTAGGGGCAAGTGAGGCCCCAGAAGAAGTTGGGTAATAGTGCCTTTAGGTCCTCCTCCTGTAATAGGGACATTTATATGGTTAAATGTTTTATTGTTTATGTATGATGTTCATACAATTTTTGTTCACAATGTTATAATTGGTTGATATTTATTAAAGGGGCTGCTGTGGCCTGTTTAAACCAACACTTGTCATGTTTTAAGGTAAGGGGTCATGGAGGGAAGTGGTTGGTGGTGGTATGGGAAAAGGTAGGTCATAGCAGTTATAATATCCCCTAGTCATGTTAGTATTTCTCCCTCCTATAGACAGCAGTGCAGCCTGTGATCACTGTTAGTATTTCTACCTCTCATAGACAGCAGTGCAGCCTGTGATCACTGTTAGTATTTCTACCTCCCATAGACAGCAGTGCAGCCTGTGATCACTGTTAGTATTTCTACCTCCCATAGACAGCAGTGCAGCCTGTGATCACTGTTAGTATTTCTACCTCCCATAGACAGCAGTGCAGCCTGTGATCACTGTTAGTATTTCTACCTCCCATAGACAGCAGTGCAGCCTGTGATCACTGTTAGTATTTCTACCTCCCATAGACAGCAGTGCAGCCTGTGATCACTGTTAGTATTTCTACCTCCCATAGACAGCAGTGCAGCCTGTGATCACTGTTAGTATCTCTACCTCCCATAGACAGCAGTGCAGCCTGTGATCACTGTTAGTATCTCTACCTCCCATAGACAGCAGTGCAGCCTGTGATCACTGTTAGTATCTCTACCTCCCATAGACAGCAGTGCAGCCTGTGATCACTGTTAGTATCTCTACCTCCCATAGACAGCAGTAACAAGGTGATTGTAATATAGAGGACATTATTTATTTTATATAAGATGAAGTGAAGTGCCATCGGGCCCCCTGGATTATCTTAACAGAACTCTCAAGGGAAGAATGCTTCAGTATTGCTTCCTATTAAATACTACTGTCGTAGTCCCACCTTGACTTAGGCTTCATTCACACCTCGTTTTCACTGTACGGGTGCTGTATCCGGCTGGGGGAGGGGAAAACCGGGAGCTCCCATACCCCAGCCAGACCGGCGCCGAAATCCATTTACTTTAATGAGCCGACCGGAGTTAAACGGTGACTCCGGTCGGCAAATTTTTGACTCATATCCGGTTTTGTGACTGGACCTAAAACCGTAGTATATGTCACACCACACCCCCTCTAATCATGTCTATGGGATGGGGCATGATGGCCGTCACGCCTCCTCCCATAGACATTAATGAAGGGGGTGTGGTGTGATTTCAGTGGGGGGGGGGGGGGGGCGTGGCATGACGTCACCTCTATGTCTTTGTAGCAGCAAAGTAAAACATTCTGTGCCAGGTGCTGCAAGGAGATAGTGAGGGGTCCCAGTGGTAGGACCCCCGTGATCAGACATCTTACCCCCTATACTTTGGATAGGGGATTGGATGTCTAAGGCCGGAATACCCCTTTAAGTTTTCCATTCATTTCAAAGGGCAGCATGGCCAAGAATAACATAGACAGCAATAATACATGGAAATCAATATAACACAACTGTGCACATATAATAGGTCGTTATCACTGGAGTTACAATTGGATAAAATAGAGATTTTTTTTTTTCCAGATTTTTTAATAAGACAAAATGACGAAACTGCATCAAACATCTAAGCAATAACACTTGTACCTGATGATTCTGTTATAAAGGGTTAAAAAAAAAACATCTTAGAGAATAGATATACAGGAGAATACAGATTTAGACTCTTACCCCCCCTGGAACTGGTCACTGGAGACCCTCATAGACGGTAATGAGTCATTACTGTGAGAGGTGGAATCATTGGGGGCCACATCCTGCAGTATATATATATATATATCAGGAGGACTGGGAGCTGGGCTGGGGAGAAGTGAACATGGACACTGACCCTTGGTCCTAAGATGTAAGTACCAGCTGGGGTAAGTTGTTTGCTGGTTATAGAAATGTATATATGACAATTCATCATTCAGAGTATAAAAGTGAAGGTTAACATGACCACACTATACAATACTATACAATACTGTACAATACAATACAATACTATACTATACAATACTATACAATACTATACAATACAATTCAATACTATACAATACAATTCAATACTATACAATACAAAACTATACTATACAATACAATACTATACAATACAATACAATACAACACTATACAATACTATACAATACAATACAATACTATACAATACAATACTATACAATACAATACAATACAACACTATACAATACTATACAATACAATACTATACAATACAATACTATACAATACTATACAATACTATACAATACAATTCAATACTATACAATACAAAACTATACTATACAATACAATACTATACAATACAATACAATACAACACTATACAATACTATACAATACAATACAATACTATACAATACAATACTATACAATACTATACAATACAATACAATACTATACAATACTATACAATACAATACTATACAATACAATACTATGCAATACTATACAATACTATACAATACTATACAATACTATACAATACTATGCAATACTATACTATACTATACAATACAATACAATACAATACTATACAATACAATACAATACTATACAATACTATACAATACTGTACAATACAATACAATACTATACTATACAATACTATACAATACAATTCAATACTATACAATACAAAACTATACTATACAATACAATACTATACAATACAATACAACACTATACAATACTATACAATACAATACAATACTATACAATACAATACTATACAATACTATACAATACAATACAATACTATACAATACTATACAATACAATACAATACTATACAATACTATACAATACAATACAATACTATACAATACTATACAATACTATACAATACAATACTATACAATACAATACTATGCAATACTATACAATACTATACAATACTATACAATACTATACAATACTATGCAATACTATACTATACTATACAATACTATACAATACTATACAATACAATGCAATTCAATACTATGCAATACTATACAATACTATACTATACAATACAATACAATACTATACAATACAGGGACAGCACATGGATCATATATCATTACATTAAAATGGAGAAAGATGATACATATATTATAAGTAAATGTAGATAGAAAGAGAGATACGATAGATAGATATGAGATAGATAGATATGAGATAGATACATAGATATGATATAGATAGATATGATATAGATAGATATGATATAGATAGATAGATATGAGATGGATAGATATGAGATGGATAGATATGAGATGGATAGATATGAGATGGATAGATATGAGATGGATAGATAGATATGAGATAGATAGATATGAGATAGATACATAGATATGATATAGATAGATATGATATAGATAGATAGATATGAGATGGATAGATATGAGATGGATAGATATGAGATGGATAGATAGATATGAGATAGATAGATATGAGATAGATATATATGAGATAGATAGATATGAGATAGATAGATATGCAATAGATAGATAGATATGAGATAGATAGATATGAGATAGATATGAGATAGATAGATATGAGATAGATAGATAGATATAAGATAGATAGATATGAGATAGATAGATAGATAGATATGAGATAGATAGATAGATAGATATGAGATAGATAGATAGATAGATAGATAGATAGATAGATATGAGATAGATATATAGATATGAGATTGATAGATATGAGATAGATAGATAGATATGAGATAGATAGATAGATAGATAGATAGATAGATTTGAGATAGATAGATATGAGATAGATAGATGTCAGGATCCGGACTGGTATGCAGTGAGGACACTGGTGGTGGATCCTCTGTGTCAGTGAGGTGATCGCATGGGCCATACCAGGGGAACGGAGTCAAAGAGGTTAATGGTTTTCTCCAGAGCCCGCCGCAAAGCGGGATGGACTTGCAGCGGCAGGTAACCCGCAGGTCGTTCCACCCGATAGCGACTCAACCTCACTGACAGCTGAGACAGGCGCGGTACACAGGGACAAGGCAAGAGCAAGGTCGGACGTAGCAGAAGGTCAGGGCAGGCAGCAAGAGTAGTAGTCAGGGGCAACGGCAGAAGGTCTGGGTACACAGGCTTGGGACATACACAAAACGCTTTCATTGGGCACAAGGCAACAAGATCCCGCAATGCAGGGAAGGGGAAGTGGGTTTTTATAGGAATGGGAAGTGATTGACACTGATTGGGCCAGGCACCAATTAATGGTGCACTGGCCCTTTAAATCTCAGAGAGCCGGCGCGTGCGTGCCCTAGAGAGCGGGGCCGTGCACGCCGGGACGTGACAGCCAGGGGATGGGACAGGTGAGTGGATTGGGATGCGACCTGCGGGCGGGCGCGTCCCGCTACGCGGATCGCATCCCCGCCGGCAGTGACAGTGCAGCGCTGCCGGTCAGTGGGTCTGACCGGGGCGCTGCAGAGAAGAGAATGCCGCCAGCGCTCCGGGGAGGAGCAGGGACCCGGAGCACTCGGCGTAACAATAGATAGATATGAGATAGATAGATGTGAGATAGATAGATAGATAGATATGAGATAGATAGATATGAGATAGATAGATAGATAGATAGATAGATAGATAGATAGATATGAGATAGATAGATGTGAGATGGATAGATAGATAGATAGATATGAGATAGATAGATATGAGATAGATAGATAGATAGATATGAGATAGATAGATAGATATCCAAGGTAGTAATCCGCAGCACTCCAGGAGTAGGTGCAAAAGTAAAGTGCTTTATTCCATACTAATACAGAGCAACGTTTCAGCTGCCATGCAGCCTTTCTCAAGCATCATAGTAGTGACAAACAGGAAGTATATAAAGGTGTACAAGTGATTGAAACATTATGAATATGCAATCAAATCATTAAGACATACATAAATATAAGTGTACAACAACATAAGATACAAGGTAATAAAACCATTGTAATTTAGGAGAAGCAGTGAATGGTGTGTTAAAAATAGAAATGCAGGTCGAAGGCTGCAAAATATTATAAAAAATCGCCAAAGTGCATAAACAATCATAATTAATAAACATGTGCAAAGTTTAAAATAGCGATCAGGTAGGTGGAGTATGTCGGCTGCACTCACCCCTATATCCATATAAGGTAAACGCCATGATGGCTGATTCATGTCCCGGGACATATGGCGTGTAGGTAGATGGAAACACCTGGTCACATGACCTGTTCCATCACCCCACGTCACATCCGGTGGTAGGGTAAACAATTTTGGTTGTCATGCAGGGAGTCGGGCAGGTCGATGGTTCCGAAAGCGAGGTAGGTCATGTGATAATCACATGACTCACTCTCGCTTCGTCTGCATCATCCCATCCTAGTTTCCCTTCTCTGCGCAGTTGCGCCGGTCAGGGGAATCCCCCTGTGTGGATAGGTGCAGTGAACGTTGTGTGGCCGTCACTCTTGGCAACACCTAGTAGTGAATAAAGAAAGTATAATGTAGAGAAAAATAGAAATAGAAAAATGGTAGGAAAAGTAGATGAAGTAGGTAGAGTCAAACAAAAAAATAAATAAAAATAAAATTAAATAAAAAAAAAATGTAAATAAAAAATAAGTAATGGAAAGATAAAAAATAATAATAAGAATAAAATGAAAATAAAAATAAATAAAAATAAAATTAATAAATAATAAGAAAAATAAAAAATAATAAATAATAAAAAAATGAAAATAAAAAATAAACAAATAATAATGGAATAAAGAAATAAAAGTAATATTATAAATAGAATAAAATAACATGATACTATGTTGCACAATGCCTGTCTTGTTATTACACTGTGGCACATCCTTCCCTCTCACCTCTAGGTTTTTTATCCTCTTACCCCCGCATTGCGTACTTGCACATATGCTGACAGGGAGACCTCTTGTACCCGCGGGCATTCTAGATGTCCGCTGGGGATTCAGAGTGAGATTAACCATAATCAAGGTGGGCATTTTCGCCGGGGGGTGCCTGCGTCAGTGTGTGGAGCCATAGTTGTAGTTCTATTCTCACTTACGTGGCTATTATATCCAAAAAATAAGAGAATAAAGAAATAAATAAAAAATAAATAAAAAAATTATGAAAAAATATATCAAAAAATAATAATAAAGATAATAATGAGAATAAAATAAGAGAAGGAAAAATAAAAAAGAGCGTTGTGTTGGGGTGTAAGTCACAAACAACGTTATTTATTGCACCATATGACAACCGAAAAGTTTTAAATATAAAGTTTAAAAAAAATATTATGTTGAAAGTAGTGATCGCAGCCGTCATCATCACGCCAGCCTAGGATATATAAAAAAAGAGAACAAGTGTAAATGCATATTCACAAATAGATACATATTGATCTTAATATCTCGTCACCACTGACTAAACTGGAAATGAGTTTGTGTATCTACTGGTTGCTAGGGGTTACGCCAAATAAATCTGTGGGGTGACCGTGAAATCTACATTAAGTCCGTTGGGTCTAAGAGACCCAAGCTGATATATCCATTTTAGTTCTGTTTACTTAAGTTTGCTCACACCATCCCCACCCCTTTTCAGGGGGGGGAGTGTGGTCTAAAAGGACAAAGCGGAGATCCCACTCGGAATGACACATTTCGGTGAAGTGCTTGGATACCGGTAGATCCAAACGCTTTTTCCTAATAGTATACCGATGATGATTAATACGTGTTTTGAAATCCCATGTGGTCTCGCCAACATAGACGAGACCACATGGGCATATCAAGGCGTATATTACAAAAGTAGATGTACATGTCAAATAATGTTTCAAATTGTACACTTTTCCTGTTTTGGGATGGGTGAACTGGCCCCCTTTCAACATCAGGGGACAGTTGACACACTGACAACATGGAAAAGATCCCTTGTTCTTGACAGACAGATACCTTTGTGAAGGTGTCTGTCTGGACACATCCGATTTGATCAGTCTGTCTCTGAGGTTGCGGGACCTCCGGTATGACATCAGGGGCGGACTCGCAAACTCAGGGACCAATGGAAAACTTTCTTTCAATAGTTTCCAATGTTTGTTAACAACTCCGGCCAATTGGCTCGAGTGGTCACCAAACGTGGACACAAAAGCCAATCTGGTCTGTGACTTTTTTGATGATGTTGTCTCATAAATAAGTTTTTTGCGATCCATTTTCATAACTCTCTGCTTGCTATCTTCCAAAAGGCGTGGAGGATATCCACGTCTCCTGAAGTTCGCTACCATCTTATCCAAGGTTGGTTCAATTTCTTCCTCCCGCTCAATGATCCGTCTTGCCCTAATCATTTGACTGGTGGGCAATGATCAGACCATTGAGCGGGGATGGTTACTATTGAAGTGTAAAGTGGAATTGGAATCTGTTGGTTTAACATAAAGGCTGGTGACTAAACGCTGTGTGTGAACAGAAACCAAGGTGTCCAAAAAATTAACAGACTCTTGTGATGCAGTCAAAGTAAACTGAATGTGAGGATCAATAGAATTCAAAAAATCATGAAAGGAATCCAGTTCCTCCCTACTGCCCTTCCAGACCAAGAAGACGTCGTCTATGTATCGCCACCATCGCAACAAGTTGTCGGAATGGTGGGACACATAGACGAACGTCTCCTCCAGCACCGCCATGTACGCATTGGCATACGTGGGTGCCACGTTCGTGCCCATGGCGGTGCCGGTGGTCTGGAGGTAAAAAACATCATTGAATAAAAAATAATTATTTTGCAAAATAGTGTATAATAACTCAACTATGAACTCAATCTGTGCATGTGAGAAATCAGGATTTATCATGGATCTGACAGCCTGCACACCCCCATCATGTGGGATGGAGGTGTACAGGCTGACAACATCCAATGTGGCAACAAAGGCCCCCTCTGGTATGTCAAGATCGGCAATCTTTTTAAGAAAATCGGATGTGTCCCTCAAATACGACCTAGTTCTCATTGCATAAGGTCTTAAGACTTGGTCAGTAAAGATAGACAAGCCACTGGTGATGGAGCCCCGCCCAGAGACAATAGGTCTCCCGGGGGGGTCCACCAGGGACTTGTGTATCTTTGGTAAAAGGTATAGAACCGGCACCACAGGGTGCTCAACCAATAAAAAATCGTACAATGGTTTGTCAATGATAGCAGAGTCTAAAGCCTTATCCAGCACATACTTGACCCGTGCAGTTATTTCCTTAGTGGGGTCTTTTGAAAGTTTTTTATATGTCAACCCATCCAATAGTTGACGGTTGGCCTCCGCGGGTACAAGAGGTCTCCCTGTCAGCATATGTGCAAGCACGCAATGCGGGGGTAAGAGGATAAAAAACCTAGAGGTGAGAGGGAAGGATGTGCCACAGTGTAATAACAAGACAGGCATTGTGCAACATAGTATCATGTTATTTTATTCTATTTATAATATTACTTTTATTTCTTTATTCCATTATTATTTGTTTATTTTTTATTTTCATTTTTTTTATTATTTATTATTTTTTATTTTTTATTTTTCTTATTATTTATTAATTTTATTTTTATTTGTTTTTATTTTCATTTTATTCTTATTATTATTTTTTATCTTTCCATTACTTATTTTTTATTTACATTTTTTTATTTTTATTTAATTTTATTTTTATTTATTTTTTGTTTGACTCTACCTACTTCATCTACTTTTCCTACCATTTTTCTATTTCTATTTTTCTCTACATTATACTTTCTTTATTCACTACTAGGTGTTGCCAAGAGTGACGGCCACACAACGTTCACTGCACCTATCCACACAGGGGGATTCCCCTGACCGGCGCAACTGCGCAGAGAAGGGAAACTAGGATGGGATGATGCAGACGAAGCGAGAGTGAGTCATGTGATTATCACATGACCTACCTCGCTTTCGGAACCATCGACCTGCCCGACTCCCTGCATGACAACCAAAATTGTTTACCCTACCACCGGATGTGACGTGGGGTGATGGAACAGGTCATGTGACCAGGTGTTTCCATCTACCTACACGCCATATGTCCCGGGACATGAATCAGCCATCATGGCGTTTACCTTATATGGATATAGGGGTGAGTGCAGCCGACATACTCCACCTACCTGATCGCTATTTTAAACTTTGCACATGTTTATTAATTATGATTGTTTATGCACTTTGGCGATTTTTTATAATATTTTGCAGCCTTCGACCTGCATTTCTATTTTTAATACACTATTCACTGCTTCTCCTAAATTACAATGGTTTTATTACCTTGTATCTTATGTTGTTGTACACTTATATTTATGTATGTCTTAATGATTTGATTGCATTCTCATAATGCTTTAATCACTTGTACACCTTTATATACTTCCTGTTTGTCACTACTATGATGCTTGAGAAAGGCTGCATGGCAGCTGAAACGTTGCTCTGTATTAGTATGGAATAAAGCACTTTACTTTTGCACCTACTCCTGGAGTGCTGCGGATTACTACCTTGGATGTGTGACCGCCTTGACCGGGCTATTTCGCCGCTGGCACCGTTTTACTTATCTACCTTTTGGATGTGCTGCTCTGTTGGTATTTTGGAGATAGATAGATAGATAGATATGAGATAGATATGAGATAGATAGATATGAGATAGATAGATAGATATGAGATAGATAGATATGAGATAGATAGATATGAGATAGATAGATAGATATGAGATAGATAAATAGATAGATAGATAGATAGATATGAGATAGATAGATGATGGATATGAGATAGATAGATAGATATGAGAGATAGATATGAGATAGGTACATATGAGATAGATAGATAGATAGATAGATATGAGAGATAGATATGAGATAGATATATATGAGATAGATAGATATGAGATATATCTTTAAATTAAAATGGAAAAGGATGATACATATATTATAAGTAGATGTAGATATAAAGAGAGATACTGTACATAGATATGAGATAGATTAATATGAGATAGATAGATAGATAGATAGATGGATAGATATGAGATAGATTGATATGAGATAGATAGATAGATAGATATGAGATAGATAGATATGAGATAGATTGATATGAGATAGATAGATATGAGATAGATAGATTGATATGAGATAGATATTAGATAGATAGATATGAGATAGATAGATTGATATGAGATAGATATTAGATAGATAGATATAATAAAAAAAAGGGATAATTCCGCAGCACAGAGATAAAGTGCAAAAAGGTAAGTGATTTATTCCATATTAAAAAAAGTGTTTTCACAGCAAGCATTAAAACAAGGGTACAGTGTGTGGCAGTATTATTACAGGGGTACAGTGTGTGGCAGTATTATTACAGGGGCACAATGTGTGGCAGTATTATTACAGGGGCACAGTGTGTGGCAGTATTATAACAGGGGCACAGTGTGGCAGTATTATAACAGGAGCACAGTGTGTGGCAGTATTATTACAGGGGTACAGTGTGTGGCAGTATTATTACAGGGGTACAGTGTGTGGCAGTATTATTACAGGGGTACAATGTGTGGCAGTATTATTACAGGGGTACAGTGTGTGGCAGTATTATTACAGGGGTACAATGTGTGGCAATATTATTTCAGGGGCACAGTGTGTGGCAGTATTATTACAGGGGTACAGTGTGTGGCAGTATTATTACAGGGGTACAATGTGTGGCAGTATTATTACAGGGGTACAATGTGTGGCAGTATTATTACAGGGGCACAGTGTGTGGCAGTATTATTACAGGGGTACAGTGTGTGGCAGTATTATTACAGGGGTACAATGTGTGGCAGTATTATTACAAGGGTACAGTGTGTGGCAGTATTATAACAGGGGAACAGTGTGTGGCAGTATTATAACAGGGGCACAGTGTGTGGCAGTATTATAACAGGGGCACAGTGTGGCAGTATTATAACAGGGCTACAGTGTGTGGCAGTATTATAACAGGTGCACAGTGTCTGGCAGTATTATAACAGGGGCACAGTGTGGCAGTATTATAACAGGAGCACAGTGTGTGGCAGTATTATAACAGGGGCACAGTGTGTGGCAGTATTATAACAGGGGCACAGAGGGTTCAGCTTGGACCTTCACCGGATGGCAGACCTGGATAGACGCACCCTTACTAAAAATAGTTATGGCTTATGTGATCCCTTACATACAGTATTTGTAAATCACTTAAAGGGGTATTCCAGGCCAAAACTTTTTTATATATATCAACTGGCTCTGGAAAGTTAAACAGATTTGTAAATTAGTTCTATTAAAATATCTTAATCCTTCCAATAGTTATTAGCTTCTGAAGTTGAGTTGTTGTTTTCTGTCTAACTGCTTTCTGATGACCCACGTCCCGGGAGCTGTGCAGTTCCTATGGGGATATTCTCCCATCATGCACAGCTCCCGGGACGTGACATCATCATTGAGCAGTTAGTCAGAAAACTTCAGAAGCTAATAACTATTGGAAGGATTAAGATTTTTAATAGAAGTAATTTACAAATCTGTTTAACTTTCCGGAGCCAGTTGATATATATAAAAAAGGTTTTGCCTGGAATACCCCTTTAATTTACCAAAAATTACTTCTTATCCAAGAAAAACAGTTAAATTTTTTTGTCAAAGCTTTCCCCGTACATTGACTCTGGTTTCTATCATTTTCATCCATCATGGCCATTGAGCTTAAAGTAGCTAAAAATGCAATTATTTTTGGATAAAGCACTGTTTTAAAAAAAATAAGATCAGAAAGAACAAGGGTTCCAATAATGATAGCTGAGACTACATTAAAGGGGTACTCCGCTGGTCAGCATTTGGAACAAACTGTTCCAAACGCTGGAGCCGGTGCAGGGAGCTCGTGACAGTGTTGCCCCGCCCCCTCATGATGTCATGCCCCGCCCCTCAATGCAAGTCTATGAGGAAATTCAAGATGAAAAGAACTTCCTGTGGAGCATACAGCAGCTGATAAGTACTGGAAGGATTAAGATTTTTAAATAGAAGTGATTATAAAATCTGTTTAACTTTCTGGCACCAGTTGATTAAAAAAAATAAAAAATAAAAAACATTTAAAATGTTTTCCAGTGGAGTACCCCTTTAAACCTCTCTTTATGGTGGCATTGTCAACTATGGACCACTATACAGTCTAATTTATCAACCATGGACGTCATCCTCCTGACCTAGGTGTCACTAAATCATGGGCATCGAACAAGTCTCCACTCACTTCACATTATGTTTTTGTGGTTCCTTATTGGTAGACGTTGAGATTTTTTGCCAGTATTTTTACATATACTGGTGAAGCGGCCTGAAAATCAGCTGTAATGTGGCTTAAGAGCAGGGCCGGTTTTAGGCTTAGCGTGGCCCTGGGCAAAATCAAAAGTGGGGCCCCAAAAGTCATAATAGTGCACTAATCAGATTTGTACATTTTTGGTCACTTCAAATACCATAAAAAAATATCTAAAAAGCAATTGAAAAGTCCCATCAAAACGAAAATGGTACCGAAAAAAGCTACAAATCACAGAAAAAACTGACCCTCACATCCCCATATACAGAAAGATAAAAGAGTTATAGGGATCAGAATAGTACAATTTTATATTTTTGTATAGTTCCCCTACATTAGGTTGAAGTTCCCACCCACATTAGGTTGGCAGTATAGTTCCCTCACATTAGATTGGCAGCACAGTTCCCCCACATTAGATTGGCAGCACAGTTCCCCCACATTAGATTGGCAGTATAGCTCCCCCACATTAGATTGGCAGTATAGCTCCCCCACATTAGGTTGGCAGTATAGTTCCCCCACATTAGGTTGGCAGTATAGTTCCCCCACATTAGATTGGCAGTATAGCTCCCCCACATTAGGTTGGCAGTATAGTTCCCCCACATTAGGTTGGCAGTATAGTTCCCCCACATTAGATTGGCAGTATAGCTCCCCCACATATGGTTGGCAGTATAGTTTCCCCACATGAGGTTGGCAGTATTGTTCCCCCACATTAGATTGGCAGCACAGTTCCCCCACATTAGATTGGCAGTATAGCTCCCCCACATTACGTTGGTAGTATAGATCCCCCACATTAGGTGCAGTATAGTTCCCCCACATTAGGTGCAGCATAGTTAACCCACATTAGGTTGGCAGTATAGTTTCCCCACATTAGGTTGTAGTTTCCCTACATTAGGTTGGCAGCATAGGTCCCCCCCACATTAGGATGGCAGCATAGTTCCACCACATTAGGTTGGCAGTATAGTTCCCCCACATTAGGTTGGCAGTATAGTTCCCTCACATTAGATTGGCAGCACAGTTCCCCCACATTAGATTGGCAGCACAGTTCCCCCACATTAGATTGGCAGTATAGTTCCCCCACATTAGTTTGGCAGTATAGTTCCCCCACATTAGGTTGGCAGTATAGTTCCCCCACATTAGGTTGGCAGTATAGTTCCCCCTCATTAGGTTGGCAGTATAGTTCCCCCACATGAGGTTGGCAGTATAGTTCCCCCACATTAGGTTGGCAGCATAGTTCCCCCACATTAGGTTGGCAGTATAGTTCCTCCACATGAGGTTGGCAGTATAGTTCCCCCACATTAGGTTGGCAGTATAGTTCCCCCACATTAGGTTGGCAGTATAGTTCCCCCACATTAGATTGGCAGCACAGTTCCCCCACATTAGATTGGCAGTATAGCTCCCCCACATTAGGTTAGTAGTATAGATCCCCCACATTAGGTGCAGTATAGTTCCCCCACATTAGGTTGGCAGTATAGTTTCCCCACATTAGGTTGTAGTTCCCCCACATTAGATTGGCAGCATAGGTCCCCCCCCCCACATTAGGATGGCAGCATAGTTCCACCACATTAGGTTGGCAGCATAGTTCCCCCATAATAGGTTGGCAGTATAGTTCCCCCTACATTAGGTTGGCAGTATAGCTCCCCACATTAGGTTGGCAGTATAGTTCCACCACATTAGGTTGGCAGTATAGTTCCCCCACAATAGGTTGGCAGTATAGTTCCCCCACATTAGGTTGGCAGTATAGTTCCCCCACATTAGGTTGGCTGTATAGCTCCCCACATTAGAATGGCAGCATAGTTCCACCACATTAGGTTGGCAGTATAGTTCCACCACATTAGGTTGGCAGTATAGTTCCCCCACATATGGTTGGCAGTATATTTCCCCCACATTAGGTTGGCAGTATAGTTCCCCCTACATTAGGTTGGCAGTATAGCTCCCCACATTAGGTTGGCAGTATAGTTTCACCACATTAGGCTGGCAGTTTAGTTCCCCCACAATAGGTTGGCAGTATAGTTCCCCCACATTAGGTTGGCAGTATAGTTCCCCCACATTAGGTTGGCAGTATAGTTCCCCACATTAAGATGGCAGCATAGTTCCACCACATTAGGTTGGCAGTATAGTTCCCCCACATTAGGTTGGCCGTATAGTTCCCCCACATTAGGTTTGCAGTATAGTTCTCCCACATTAGGTGCAGTATAGTTCCCCCACATTAGTTGCAGTATAGTTCCCCACATTAGGCGCAGGGTAATTCCCCCCCCATTAGGTTGTAGTTCCCCCAGATTAGGTTGGCAGTATATTCCCCCACATTAAGTTGGCAGTATATAGTTCCCCCACATTAGGTGCAATATAGTTCCCCACATTAGGTGCAGTCTAGTACCCCCACATTAGGTGCAGTCTAGTTCCCCCACATTAGGTGCAGTATAGTTCCCCCACGTTAGGAGCAGTATATAGTTCCCCCACATTAGGTGCAATGTAGTTCTCCCCACATAAGGTGCAGTATAGTTCCCCCACATTAGGTGCAGTATAGTTCCCCTCACATTAGGTGGAGTATAGTTCCCCCCACATTAGGTTTAGTATAGTTACCCCCACATTAGGTGCAGTATAGCTACCCCCACAAGGTGCAGTATAGTTTCCCCCACATTAGGTGCAGTATAGTTCACCCCACATTAGGTACATTACAGTTCCCCCACATTATGTGCAGTAAAGTTCCCCCACATTAGGTGCAGTATAGTTCCCCCACATTAGGTGCAGTATAGTTCCCCCACATTAGGTGCAGTATAGTCCCCCCACATTAGGTGCAGTATAGTCCCCCCACATTAGGTGCAGTATAGTTCCCCCCACATTAGGCGCAGTATAGTTCCGCCCACATTAGGCACTGTATAGTTCCCCCACATTAGGTGCAGTATAGTTCCCCCACATTAGGTGCAGTATAGCTCCCCACATTAGGTGCAGTATAGTTTCCCACATTAGGTGCAGTATAGTTCTCCGCATTAGGTGCAGTATAGTTCCCCCACATTAGGTGCAATATAGTTCCCCCACATTAGGGTTGACAGTATAGTTCCCCCCACATTAGGCGCAGTATAGTTCCCCCACATTAGGTGCAGTATAGTTCCCCCACATTAGGTGCAGTATAGTTCCCCCACATTAGGCGCAGTATAGCTCCCCCACATCAAGCGCAGTATAGTTCCCCAACATTATACGCAGTATAGTACCCCACATTAGGCGCAGTATATTTCCCCCACATTAGATACAGTATAATTCCCCCACAATAGGTGCAGTAACGCACCTAGACTGGAACAAACTGTTCCAAACGCTGGAGCCGGCGTGGGGAGCTCGTGACGTCATAGCCCCGTCCCCTCATGATGTCACGCCCCCTCCTGTAGACTTGCATTGAGAGGGCGGGGGGTGACATCATGAGGGGACGGGGCAATGACGTCACGAGCTCCCGTCGCCGGCTCCAGCATTCAGAACAGTTTGTTCCAAACACCGAGCAGTGGAGTACCCCTTTAATGTCGTCTCAGCTATCATTATTGGAACCCTTGTTCTTTCTGACATACCCCTTTAATGTCATAGAGACGACTGATCTGTAGATGGAGTCAGAGGAATGACCACGGGACTGAGATGGTGACCATGTGCAAATCTATGAGACAGTCAGTATCCCATTGACAGAGAGTAGGGAAGAACATACTCAGCTGCATGCTTCTCTCCACTCTTGTTCTAACAGTTATTCGGGGTCTACATGACCATAACCTATCAAATCTTTTCACGTGTCTATATCTCAATTTTAATAATATTTGATAATTATAGGTATAGATCATTCCTAGTTTCCTATAGAGATACATTGGAGAGTAAGAAGATTTGGGGGTATTTATTGTGGGTGTAATTGAAGCTTTTTTTTTCCACCTTTTTTTTTTTGAGTGTTGGAGCACAAAATGTATTGAATGAAAAATTTTGTGAAAGTACACATTTTCTGAAATGTCACTGTTCACATACACCAAAAAGCTAAGCTAAATCTGGGCTGGTGTATTTTTGCCACTTTTTTGTGTTTTTTTTTTCTTTTTACAAAAATTTGCTGTATAAAAAAAAAAAAAAAACTGCATAAGAGTAACCTTAAAGGGGTACTCTGGTGGAAAACTTTTTTTTTTTTTTTTTTAAATCAACTGGAGCCAGAAAGTTAAACAGATTTGTAAATTACTTTTATTAAAAAATCTTAATCCTTCCAGTACTTATTAGCTGCTGAATACTACAGAGGAAATTATTTTCTTTTTGGAACACAGAGCTCTCTGCCGACATCATGAACACAGTGCTCTTTGCTGACATCTCTGTCCATTTTAGGAACTGTCCAGAGCAGCATATGTTTTCTATGGGGATTTTCTCCTCCTCTGGACAGTTCTTAAAAGTACCCCCTTTAAAACCCCTTAAGGACACATGACGTATGAGAACGTCATGTGTTTTACCGGCCCCCCGCAACCATCTGGAGCGGAGCCGGTGCCCGATGCCTGCTGAAATCGTTCAGCAGGCATCGGGCATATCGCCCAGGGGGGTCATGATGACCCCCCATGTCGGCGATGGCCGCAGATCGCTGGACAATTCAGTCCAGCGATCTGTGGCGGATTCCGGGTCAATCGAGTCTCCAGTGACCAGCCAGCAGGGGTGAGGTGGCACTGGTGCCACCTCACGATCACCCTGATTCGTCGGACGGATTACCGGCCGACCAATCAGGGCGCCTGCTGCGGGTGTCACTCCCGCAACCCGCTCCGCCCCTCTTCCAGAGGACGTGAGCGGGTGCGGGACGTGCACCCCGGGTGCTGGGGATCCCGATCCCCGGCGTTCCTGTTGGGATCGGGGCCCCAGGAGCGACGGCGGCGGCGGGACTGACCTGCACGGCGGCATCGTGGAGCAGCAGCAGGAGGTGAGTGACAGCCTCCTGCTGTTGCTTAGCAACAGCTCCCAGCATGCAAAAAGGGCATGCTGGGAGCTGTAGTTATGCAACAGCAGGAGGCAGACCACCACAACTCCCAGCATTCCCTTATGGGCATTTTTTTCTATGGAAAAGTGTACCTTCAGCTGTTGCATAACTACAACTCCCAGCTTGCACAATCAGCTAAAGTGCATGCTGGGAGTTGTAGTGGTGCATCTGGTGGTTGCATAACTACAACTCCCAGCATGCCCGTTGGCTGTCGGTAACTGCTGAGAGTTGTAGTTTTGCAACAGCTGAAGGCACGCTGAGTTAAGTAGCAAACCAGTGTGTCTCCAGCTGTTGCATAACTACAATCCCCAGCATGCCCAGCCAAAGTAGTATGCCTCCAGCTGTTGCATAACTACAAGACCCAGCATGCCCTTCCGCTGTCCGTACATGCTGTGGGTTGTAGCTTTTGCAACAGCTGAAGGCACACTGGTTGCAAAACACTGAGTTTGTTACCAAACTCGGTGTTTCACAACCAGTGTGCCTCCAGCTGTTGCAAAACTACAACTCCCAGCATGCACTGATAGATCGTACATGCTGGGAGTTGTAGTTTTGCAACAGCTGGATGTCCCCCCCCCCCAATGTGAACGTACAGGGTACACTCACATGGGCGGAGGATTACAGTAAGTATCCGGCTGCAAGTTTGAGCTGCGGCAAATTTTCTGCCGCAGCTAAAACTGCCAGCGAGAAACTACTGTGAACCCCCGCCCATGTGAGTGTACCCTAAAAACACTACACTACACTAACACAAAATAAAATAAAAAGTAAAAAACACTACATATATACATACCCCTACACAGCCCCCCTCCCCTCCCCAATAAAAATGAAAAACGTCTGGTACGCCACTGTTTCCAAAACGGAGCCTCCAGCTGTTGCAAAACAACTACTCCCAGTATTGCCAGATAGCCACTGACTGTCTAGGCTTGCTGGAAGTTTTACAACAGCTGGAGGCACCCTGTTTGGGAATCACTGGTGTAGAATACCCCTATGTTCACCCCTATGCAAGTCCCTCATTTAGGCCTCAAATGCGCATGGCGCTCTCACTTTGGAGCCCTGTCGTATTTCAAGGCAACAGTTTAGGGTCTCATATGGGGTATCGCCGTACTCGGGAGAAATTGTGTTACAAATTTTGGGGGGTATTTTCTGCTTTTACCCTTTTTAAAAATGTAAACTTTTTGGGAAACCAAGCATTTTAGGTTAAAAAAAAATTTTTTTTTTTACATATGCAAAAGTCGTGAAACACCTGTAGGGTATTAAGGTTCAAATTACCCCTTGTTACGTTCCCCGAGGGGTCTAGTTTCCAAAATGGTATGCCATGTGGTTTTTTTTTGCGGTTCTGGCACCATAGGGGCTTCCTAAATGCGGCATGCCCCCAGAGAAAAATTTGCGTTCAAAAAGCCAAATGTGACTCCTTCTCTTCTGAGACCTGTAGTGCGCCAGCAGAGCACTTTTCACCCCCATATGGGGTGTTTTCTGAATCGGAAGAAATAGGGCTTCAAATTTTGGGGGGTATTTTCTGCTATTACCCTTTTTAAAAATGTAAACATTTTGAGAAAACAAGCATTTTAGGTTAAAAAATTTTTTTTTTTACATATGCAAAAGTTGTGAAACACCTGTAGGGTATTAAGGTTCACGTTACCCCTTGTTACATTCCCCGAGGGGTCTAGTTTCCAAAATGATATGCCATGTGTTTTTTATGCTGTTCTGGCACCATAGGGGCTTCCTAAATGCGGCATGCCCCCAGAGCAAAATTTGCTTTCAAAAAGCCAAATGTGATTCCTTCTCTTCTGAGACCTGTAGTGCACCAGCAGAGCAATTTTCACCCCCATATGGGGTGTTTTCTGTATCGGGAGAAATTGGGCTTCAAATTTTGGGGGGGTATTTTCTGCTATTACCCTTTTTAAAAATGTAAAATTTTTGGGAAACCAAGCATTTTAGGTAAAAATTATTATTTTTTTTTTACATATGCAAAAGTCGTGAATCACCTGTGGGGTATTAAGGCTCACTTTACCCCTTGTTACGTTCCATGAGGGGTCTAGTTTCCAAAATGGTATGCCATGTGTTTTTTTTTCTGTCCTGGCACCATAGGGGCTTCCTAAAGGTGACATGCCCCCCAAAAACCATTTGTCGCTCCTTCCCTTCTGAGCCCTCTACTGCGCCCGCTGAACAATCAACATAGACATATGACGTATGTGCTTATTCGAGAGAAATTGGGCTACAAATACAAGTAAAAATTTTCTCCTTTTTACCCCTTGCAAAAATTCAAAAATTGGGTCTACAAGAACATGCGAGTGTAAAAAATGAAGATTTTGAATTTTCTCCTTCACTTTGCTGCTATTCCTGTGAAACACCTAAAGGGTTAATACACTTACTGAATGTCATTTTGAATACTTTGGGGGTGTAGTTTTTATAATGGGGTCTTTTATGGGGTATTTCTAATATGAAGACCCTTCAAATCGACTTCAAAACTGAACTGGTCCCTGAAAAATAGCGAGTTTGAAAATTTTGTGAAAAATTTCAAAATTGCTGCTGAATTTTGAAGCCCTCTGATGTCTTCCAAAAGTAAAAACTCATAAATTTTATGATGCAAACATAAAGTAGACATATTGTTTATGTGAACCCAAAAAATATATATTTTGAATATCCATTTTCCTTACAAGCAGAGAGCTTCAAAGTTAGAAAAATGCCAAATTTTCATTTTTTTCATCAAATTTGGGGATTTTTCACCAAGAAAGGATGCAAGTTATCATAAAATTTTACCACTAAGTTAAAGTAGAATATGTCACGAAAAAACAATCTCGGAATCAGAATGATAACTAAAAGCATCAGAGTTATTAATGTTTAAAGTGACAGTGGTCAGAATTGCAAAAAACGCTCTGGTCCTTAAGGTGTAAAATGGCCTGGTCCTTAAGGGGTGAACATCTGGTCTGTACACACTGTTTAAGTAAAAGTGTAAACCCAAAAAGCTCAAAAAAATGCCTGCGCTGCACTTCAGGCATTTTTTTGCGCTTTTTGGTTTTACACTTTTACTTAAAAGCTGTTTTTGTGTGTATATTTGTTGCACATTTGGCGCAGCGCCAAATGTGCAACAAATATACACACAAAAACAGCTCGAAACAATGATAAATGCCTTCCTACGTTCTTGAGTCTACAGAATGAAATATTATTTTAACACACAAAAACTAGTCATCCTAAATTATCATAGTAAGGCTGGGTTCACATATGTCCGGCATCCGGCATAGGTGAACTCAGCCTAAATCTCGACGCAACTGATGCCACAACTGATGACAACTTGTCATCAGTTGTATGGCATGCGGCGTCCATTGTTTCTGGGCAACGGACAGGGGAACGCAGAAAGCTGTGTTCCCCTGTCTGGTGCCCTCCGGCATGTCCAACCATCCGGCGTCAAAATTGAGACGCTGGATGATTGTGAGCTGTCCCATTCAAATGAATGGGATCAGTTCTAGCATCAGTTTCCCTCCGGTGCAGGCCGGAGGGAAACTGTGCCGGAACGACTGATATATGTAAACCCAGCCTAACAACATAAACATGGCTACAATCTCTTCATCTTTTCCATTCAACAGCCATCACTTGGTCTTCATCTGAGCCAATGGCCAACCAGAGTCAATCGAATGTTCTTGAGTTTGTCCTGCTTGGCTTTCCTTATCTTGAAGCACAGTTCTCCTCTTTGGTCTCGATAACTTTCTTTCTTCTCTACAATGTATCTCTCTGGGCCAATGGGATTGTCATTGTGTTGATAATCCTGAGGGAACACCTACACCAGCCGATGTATGTCATCGTTGGAAATTTGGCTCTCTCCGATTTAATATTCGACACGTTGACCTTGCCAAAAATCATTGCCAAGTACTGGTTTGAAGATGGATCCATGCCCTTCTTTGTGTGTTTTATCCAGATGTTCTTCGTACATTTTCTGGCCACCCTCGATTCCTTCATCATAATGCTGATGGCCATGGACCGTTATGTTGCCATCTGTAAGCCGCTAAGATATCATACGATTATCAGTAACCGTGTGGTGACGATCCAGTGTTTATTATTTTGGCTCTCTGCCGCCATCATCGGCCTTGTTATTACTAACTTGGGTCTTTGGCTGCCGTACTGTGGCCCCAACAGAATAAAGAGCTGTTTCTGCTCGCTCACTCCTGTAGCCATCTTGTCATGTGCCGATTCAGCTTTGGCCAGGAGAACTGGATTCATCATCGCCTTGTTTGCCCATCTTTGCCCTTTGTCCTTTATTGTCTTCTCATACATCATCATCCTCTCCAGGATATACTCGTTGGGCCACTCTGAGAACTGGCAGAAAGCTTTTTACACCTGCACTACTCACTGGTTGGTCATCGGACTGTACTTCATCCCTCGACTTATCGTCTACACCTACAACCAGTTCCAGCTGATTCCCAATGCCGATGTCAACGTTCTCCTCATTTGTCTCTACACTTTCGCCCCACATTTTGCCAGCCCTATTATATTTTGTCTTCGCACTGAGGAGATCAAAAGGACCCTAAGAAATGTATTACAAAGAGTGATCACTAAAAAGTATTAAAGGGGTACTCCACTGGGTATTTTTTTTTTTTAAATCAACTGACCACAGTGCTCTCTGCTGACACCTCTGTCCATTTTAGGAACTGTCTAGAACAGGAGCAAATCCCTATAGCAAACCTCTCCTGCTCTGGACTGTTCCTGACATGGACAGAGGTGTCAGCAGAGAGCACTGTGGTCAGACAGAAAGGAAATTCAAAATGAAAATATCTTCCTAAAATATCGTGGAGCATACAGCAGCTGATAAGTACTGGTAGGATTAAGATTTTTAAATAGAAGTGATTTTCAAATCTGTTTAACGTTCTGGCATCAGTTGATTTAAAAAAAAATGTTTTCCAGTGGAGTACCCCTTTAACCCTTTCTTCAAGGTGGCATTGTCAACTATTGACCACTATACAGTCTAATTTATCAACCATGGACGTCATCCTCCTGACCTAGGTGTCACTAAATCATGGGCATCGAACAAGTCTCCACTCACTTCACATTATGTTTTTGTGGTTCCTTATTGGTAGATGTTGAGATTTTTTGCCAGTATTTCTACATATACTGGTGAAGCGGCCTGAAAATCTGCTGTAATGTGGCTTAAGAGCAGGGCCGGTTTTAGGCTTAGCGTGGCCCTGGGCAAAATCAAAAGTGGGGCCCCAAAAGTCGTAGTAGTGCACTAATCAGATTTGTACATTTCTGGTCACTTCAAATACCATAAAAAAATATCTAAAAAGCTATTGAAAAGTCCCATCAAAACAAAAATGGTACCGAAAAAACTACAAATCAAAGTGCAAAAAATGACCCTCACATCCCCATATACAGAAAAATAAAAGAGTTATAGGGATCAGAATAGTACAATTTTATATTTTTGTATAGTTCCCCCACATTAGATTGGCAATATAATTCCCCAACATTAGGTTGTCAGCAAAGGTCCCCCCACATTAGGTGCAGTATAGTCCCCCACATTAGGTGCAGTATAGTTCCCCCACATTAAATGCAGTATAGTTCCCCCACATTAAGTGCAGTATAGTTTCCCCCACATTAGGTGCAGTATAGTCCCCCACATTAGGTGCAGTATAGTTCTCCCACATTAGGTGCAGTATAGTTCCCCCACATTAAATGCAGTATAGTTCCCCCACATTAAGTGCAGTATAGTTCCCCAACATTAAGTGCAGTATAGCTTCCCCCACATTAGGTGCAGTATAGTTTCCCCACATTAAGTGCAGTATAGTTCCCCCACATTAAGTGCAGTATAGTTCCCCCACATTAAGTGCAGTATAGTTTCCCCCACATTAGGTGCAGTATAGTTCCCCCACATTAAGTGCAGTATAGTTCCCCCCACATTAAGTGCAGTATAGTTCCCCCACATTAGGTGCAGTATAGTTCCCCCACATTAAGTGCAGTATAGTTCCCCCACATTAAGTGCAGTATAGTTCCCCCACATTAAGTGCAGTATAGTTCCCCCACATTAAGTGCAGTATAGTTCCCCCACATTAAGTGCAGTATAGTTACCCCCACATTAAGTGCAGTATTGTTCCCCCACATTAGGTGCAGTATAGTTCCCCCACATTAGGTGCAGTATAGTTCCCCCACATTAGGTGCAGTATAGTTTCCCCACATTAGGTGCAGTATAGTTCCCCACATTAGGTGCAGTATAACTCCCCCACATTAGGTGCAGTATAGTTCCCCACATGCTCCGCTCCTCCGTTACTATGGGCGCAGGCACAGGACGTCAGTGACGTCCCTATGTGCTCTACCTCCCGGCGGCCCCTGCGTTTTTAAAGTTAATGTGGGGCCGCAGAAAGATGGGAGATCCTTGTGTCCCGAAAAGATCTTTTGGAACACAGGGATGTCCTGAATGTGACAGGATCCCCTGTGGGCTTCTCAGTGGTGGATCCCCCCCCCCCTGGATCTTCCACTGAGCAGCCCTCAGGGGGCCCCTTGGAGGATGGGTCTCTGGGCAATTTCCCGGATTGCCCGGCCCTGCTTAAGAGGACATTGTAGACAAGTTGAAACAATCTCATGCATATATCTTTCCTCACTTTCTTTGTAAATAGTGTTTATTTTCTGTCCATATTTTAGTCCATACATAGGCAGATCCTATATTTTTGACTTCCCAGACTTTTCAAAGCCCTTAAAGGGGTAGTCCACCCCTAGACATAATCTCCCCTATTCAAAGAATAGGGGATAAGATGTCTGATCTTGGGGGTCCCGCCGCTGGGGACCCCCAATGCGGCACCCCAGACATCCCATGCACAGAGTGAACTACGCTCTGTGCCAGATGATTGGTGATGCTTGGTGGAGGCTCGTGACGTCACAACCACGCCATGCTTGTGAAGCCACGGCCACACCCCCTCAATGCAAGTCTATGGGAGGGGGCGTGATGGCCGTTGAGGGGGTGTGGCCGTGACGTCACAAGCATCCGTCGCTGAACCCGATGCTGTAAACGAATGTTGGGTGCAGCAGGGAGATCGCAGGGGTCCCGAGCAGCGGGACTCCCGCGATCAGACATCTTATCTTCTATCCTTTGGTTAGGGGATAAGATGTCTTGGGGCGGAGTACCCGTTAATGGTAGCCATTTCTTGTAGCCATATCAAGAACTTGCCTGAATTTTGGTGGAAAATTTAAAAAGTTTTTCCGGCCAAGAGGCATCAAAGCCCACAAACCTCCACCATGTTTGGCTTTTCTTTGTTTTGCTCTTGGCCGGTCATAGTGGACTTGTCTACTCTACTGGGAATAATTGTGGATTTTCCTTTGTTTCTGCCCCATTGTTCTTGTAGGATTTAGTGTCTATTTCTCATCATTTCAATACAAAGCAAGATGTGGATTCAGGGTTCACTGACTCATTCTTAATTTGTGGGGATCTTATGTTTTCTTATATGGGATTTAAATGTTGGTAAATTTGTTATGTAAATAAATGCAAATATATTTAAAAAATTTCCGTCTTCATGCACAGGTCATACCGATGTTCCATTTCATTAATACAGTAATGACAAGTTTATGGGGTCCTATTTTACCTCTTAAGTGGTAGTATGTCTCTCATTCTGACATCCACTGCTCAGGAAGATGCGTGTCTGAGGCAAAAACTGAGCCCACCCTCACTCACCATGCATTCACTTCCTCCCTGAGTCTGCTGTGCTGTGCTGGGTCTCTTCATTCAATCACTGCAGGCTGCTCTGTAACCCCCTCCTCTCTGTTGTCATGCTGCAGTCTGACAGGACAGGAGTGAGCACAGAGGAGTGCCCGCCCTCACTTCCTGGGCTTTGTCCCAATCTGTGCCTCATATGGCACAAAGATGTTGCTGCAATCGGACAGGATTATGTTCAGGATGCTATAGGGACCTCTAGTGGTCTTTTTTTTTATAAGCCATGATTTCTATAAAAAGGAAATACAATTTTCTTATGAAGTATATTAGAAAGATTCATATTTTGCAAAGATGTACAACCATTTTTTAATCCGGCAGTGCCTATTTAAATGGTACCTGTCATTTAAACAAACATTTGATGTCTCGTTGAGAAAAGTTGTTATCGGTTTGGGGTCTTAGTGTTCAGACCCCCACCGATCACAAGAACGAGCCGGTAGAGGTCTACAAAGTCTCCCGGATCTGTGTCACATGATTTGGACGGACTTACAATTTAAGTCCATGAGGCCATTCGGGCTTCATAGACACAGTGCAGGGCGAGGAGCGCATGTCAGCCATGTTTTTGTTAAAGGGGTTATCCAGAACTAGGAAAACAGGGCAAATTTTTACCAAATAGTGCCACATTTGTCTTCAGGTTGGATGTGGTATTGCAGCTGTTCCATTGAAGTGAATGGAGCCAAGTTGTAGTACTACACCCAACCTGTGGACAGATGTGGAGCTGTTTTTGGAAGAAATTAGCTCTATTTTTATCTTCCTGGATAACCCCTTTAATAACTGTGTGTCTCATACTACAACACCTTTAGCTATTATATCCACACCTAGCCATCTATATGGCAAAGAAGATAACATGACCCATCAGCCAAGTGCCTTCTTCCATTGCTCCATTGCTCCAGTTCTGATGCTCATTGTAGATACTTTCGGTGGTGGACAGGGGTCACATGGATTCCTCCGAATGGTCTGCAGGGACAAATACACAATAGGACAGTCCCTTTATTTTCAATAGGATTCTGCTGCCTTATTCACACAGTGGAATCTCGGGGAAAAAACATTTGTACTTCGCAGAAATAATTGACAAGTCAATTCTTTCTGCAGAATCCACTTGGAAATGCATTGCCGTCTATGACGATGGGGCATTTCCAAGTGGGGGAAAATTTCACAAGTGTGCAAAAGAAAGAAGGTATTTGTGAAAAAAATATAGGTGCTAGGTACATAAAAATTACATGTACATGATCAGAATTCACATTTATTTAATTTTGTTTTTAGAGGTTTTTTTTAGTCCCCATAGGGGACTATATTATGGAATACTTAGATTGCTAACACTGTTCAATGCTGTGCTATTGCACAGCATTGGAGATATATATATAAATAAAGAGATGCGCTCCTAGTGGAGAATCACAAGGTGGGTTGACGTGTGAGCGTGTCTTTTGCACCTTACCGTGTAGCGTTGTGCTGAGGGCACAACACCTTGATGAGCTTGTGGACTCGCTCGGGTTTGTAGTTGAAAGTACCGGCGGCAGCCTGGGCGTCCTTCACCGTGACCTCCACGTCGTGGTGCAGCAATAGTGAGAGGAGAACCCAAAAAGTAGGACTTGCTTGGCCCTTGGCGCCTATTTCCCAAACATTAATTCCAGCCGGTAGTAGTTCATTAAAACAACTGGCCTGTAGGAAGCTTCAGATGTGGGTCCACCCGGTGCAAATGCCGCTTTCTCCTTCTTCAGCCGGTGGGGATGCTCCTGTGACAGGAGCATCGCCACCGGCTGAAGAAGGAGAAAGCGGCATTTGCACCGGGTGGACCCACATCTGAAGCTTCCTACAGGCCAGTTGTTTTAATGAACTACTACCGGCTGGAATTGATGTTTGGGGAATAGGCGCCAAGGGCCAAGCAAGTCCTACTTTTTGGGTTCTCCTCTCACTATTGCACAGCATTGATCAGTGTTATTTGTACTTTGCTGCTTTAGCCGGCAGATCGGACAGCACATAGGAGGTTAGGGACCCTCTGGCATGCTGATCGGGACCCCACGATTACCCCGCGGTGGTCCCAATCAGCTTTCAAAACAAACCGTCCACGCACAGTAACAAACCTTAGGAATCTAGAGGGTCAAAGGGGTTATCCCCCATAAGGTGATTGTAGTATGTACCTGTCAGACAGTAATGGACATGATTAGGAAGGATATGCGCTTGTCCTGGGGCTTAAAGGGGTACTTCCATGGAAAACTTTTTTTTTTTTTTAAATCAACTGTTGCCAGAAAGTTAAACAGACTTGTAAATCACTTCTATTAAAAAATATTAATCCTTCCAGGACTTTTTATGGGCTGTATACTAAAGAGAAATCCAAAAAAGAAATGCATTTCCTCTGATGTCATGACCACAGTGCTCTCTGCTGACCTCTGCTGTCCATTTTAGGAACTGTCCAGAGCAGCATATGTTTTGCTATGGGGATTTTCTCCTGCTCTGGACAGTTCCTGAAATGGACAGCAGAGGTCAGCAGAGAGCACTGTGGTCATGACATCAGAGGAAATGCATTTATTTTTTGGATTTCTCTTTAGTATACAGCCCCTAAAAAGTATTGGAAGGATTAAGATTTTTTTTATAGAAGTGATTTACAAGTCTGTTTAACTTTCTGGCACCAGATGATTTAAAAAAAAAAAAGTTTTCCACGGGAGTACCCCTTTAACGTCTATGTTGTGAGATTACCATAACGCTGAGGCTATCTTTTTGTGAACTGGCTATTTCCTTTTGGAGTTCATTCCCTCAAACTAAAAGTCCTATGATCACTTGTTTGTAAGTTTGAGATCACTTTTTCCCACAGATCAGCCACCCCACCCATTGAAACACACCTTTGCTCCATTCCATTCAATAGACCAGTGTTTTCTGACTAGGGTGTCGCCAGCTGTTGCAGAATGATCTCCCACCCAGTGGTTGCTCCACCCATTGAAGCACAGACAGGCTGTCATGATTTAGGAACAGGGAGTAGTGAGCCCTAAAGCTGTCCCTAAGACCACTCTCCCTGACTACTTGCCTAGACACCCTAGCGGTGAATGACAAATGGGCGCCAGTCCCTTCCTGCGCTAGAGTGCATGGGCATAAGAATCAAACAAAACAAACCAACTATACATTTCGGGAAACAAGTCAGGAACATAACAGGAATACTACAAATCCACAAACAGGTATGTCAAGACAGGATATAGCATACTAACATACAGTTCAGAAACCGGAATCAAGATTAAAGTGTTCCTGTTGTCAACAAAAACTTTTTATATAAAGTAGATAACAACATTATATGTATATTTGTAATATGTATTGGTTAAAAAATGTGTATATTTTTGTGTGAAAAAATGCTGTCTCTGGAGCTATTGCCTGTGTGTCTCTATGAGGAGTCCAAATACAGGAAGTGAGGGTAGGAGAAGCAGAGCTCTGTGCAGACTCCTGGCTTGTCAATCATCCTCATGTGTGAGCCCATAACATGTCACAGAGCCTCAGTTTACAGAGCCCTGCTTGTCCTCAGTGTACAGAGACCTGCTTGTCCTCAGTGTACAGAGACCTGCTTGTCCTCAGTGTACAGAGCCCTGCTTGTCCTCAGTGTACAGAGCCCTGCTTGTTCTCAGTGTACAGAGCCCTGCTTGTCCTCAGTGCACAGAGCCCTGATTGTCCTCAGTGTACAGAGCCCTGCTTGTCCTCGGTGTACAGGGCCCTGCTTGTTCTCAGTGTACAGAGCCCCGCTTGTCCTCAGTGTACAGAGCCCTGCTTGTCCTCAGTGTACAGAGCCCTGCTTATCCTCAGTGTACAGAGCCCTGCTTGTCCTCAGTGCACAGAGCCCTGCTTGTCCTCAGTGTACAGAGCCCTGCTTGTCCTCAGTGCAAGGAGCCCTGCTTGTCCACTCCCACTTCCTGTATTTGGACTCCTCATAGGCAATAGCTGCAGTGAGAACAATATACATATTTTTTTAAGCAATGTATATTATAAATATACATATAATAGTATTATCGACATTATATAAAAAGTTTTCGTTGATGACAGGTACACTTTAACTGAAGATATGATAATATGAACAAGACTAGATAGGAGGATAAATATACAGAAGAGAAAATCAGTGTAACTCTGAGCGCTCCGGGTCCCGCTCCTTCCCCGGAGCGCTCGCAGCATTCTGCTCTGGCTTGCAGCGCCCGGTCAGACTCGCTGTCCGGGAGCGCTGCTCTGTGTCTGCGATCCACGCGGCGGGACGTGCCTGCCCGTGGGTCGCATTCCGATCATCTCACCTGCCCCGTCCTCCTGCTCAGTCCCGGCGTGTGGCCCCGCTCTCTAGGGCGCGCGCGCACCGGGTCTCTCAGATTTAAAGGGCCAGTTCCTGGTTCAATCAGTTCCTAAGCACTCCCCACACATAAAAACCCACTTCCCCTTCCTGTCGTTGCCAGATCTTGTTGCCCTAGTGCCCTGAGAAAGCGTTCTGTGTGTTCACAAGCCTGTGTATCCAGACCCTTGCTGTTGCCCCTGACTACGAACCTTTGCCGCCTGCCTTGACCTCTTGCTATGTCCGACCTTGCCTTCGCCTTGTTCTTGTGTACTACGCCTATCTCAGCTGTTAGTGAGGTCGAGTCGCTATCGGGGAATACGACTTGGGAGTTACCGCCGCAGCAAGTCCATCCAACCTTGCGGTGGGCTCTGGTGTAAACCAGTAACTTCTTAGAACCGGTCCCCTGGTACGGCCCACACCTTCGCCTCACTAACACAGAGGATCCACTACCCGCTTCCAGTCCGGTTCCTGACAACCAGGAAATGAAGGGGATGAACAGGTTAACTGAATGTCATAACACTAAATGGGTCAGGAAATCAAGAGCACTGTTCACACTAGACTCAGAACAAGGAACACACAGGACACCCCACTCCAATCATGGAGGGACATCAATACTAAAGCCAAATAGGCTCCTAGCTAGCGGGCACACTTCACCGAGTGATCAGGATACTGGAAATAAAAATCCTTAATACAAGCAAACACGAGTACAGGCACAAGACTCACTCACTCCTAGACAGACGGATTAGCAAAAGGCTCAGAACAGGATTTTATCCAAAGAGAGCCAGGATCAAACAAGGTCAAAATAGAACTGACAAAATGCACAGTGTTAATACAGACACAGGAAACACAAAGCATATGCAGAACGTCCAATACAAGATCACTAAAACCTGACAAATGTACTAAAACAAGGCACGTTAAAAACGATATATCAACAGGACAGATAACCATGATTAAAACTTAGGATACATGGGCTCAGACAGACGTAGTGAACATAATGCAAACATGGTCAGAGTAACAGGTGTAATTACCAGCCCAGAGCAGCACCTGAAGAGGCCTCATACATATCCTCCCAGTGCTGAAGGGTTAACTCTTCCCAAACAAGGGAGAATAAACACAGAGACTGTTCAGACATAAACATAATGTCTGAACAAGACCAAAAAGCTGAAAAATGCAAAACACAAAACAAATGGACATTACAGAGGCTCCCTCTAATTACCTGACTAGTGATGTAATATCTCGGGCCGCACTGCAACCTGGGAAAACCTGAGACAACACTCATTTTGAATGCTGTAAAAAATAAACATTGGGGCAAGAATCACATAAGAATTGCAAGACCACCATAAAACACAGGTACAGACACTATACTATGAACTACACTAACTTTACAGCCCCTGTAGCATAGTCAAATAAAAAAATAATTCTAAAACAATTGTAGTTTTGCAACATCTGGAAGCACCCTGGTTAGAAAGACTGGTCTATTGCATTGAAGGGAGCAAAGGTGTGTTTCAAAGGGTGGGGTGGCTGATGTGTGGGAGGGAGAAAAGTGACCTCAAACTTCCAATAAGGAATTATGGAACTTGTAGTTTGAGGGAACAAACTACAACAGGAAATAGCCAGTTCACAAAAAGATAGCAACAGTGTTCTGGTAATCTCACAACATAGCCATTTAGCCCCAAGACAAGCGCAGATCCATCTTTTTGGTCTTGTTCAGATCCATCCTAAGCATGTCCATTACTATCAGGCAGGTACATATTAAAATCACCTTGTGGTAAATAACCCCTTTAAGGCTTTAAAGTGTAATTCCAGCATTGGTTTTCCACCCATTCTGCGTAGATTGGTGTAGAGAGACGCAGCTTATGCTGGGAGGTATGTTGGCTGAAGAAACGGTAAATTCTATACCCGCCCTTGTGTTAAAAAATGTAGAATTTGTGCACTTTAGCAGATTTGACGCAACATGTGGTTTTTGGATCCTTAAATTACAAAAAACAGCATAAACATTCTATGAAAATAGTGTTGGAAATCAGGAAAAATCTGGGAAATATCACACATTTATACTTCAATACTAAGTTTCGCAAACATATTGGTTGCCAAAGTGGTTAGAGTAGAGCAAGAGGGACATGGTTTTCCATTCTTAATAAATCCTCCCAATTTTTTTTGTCATTGCAAAACAATGGGGGGGGAGGAGGTTGTTGGTTGTGGTAATTTGCTAAGACCAGAGTATCATTCGCCGGCCTAAAATTAACTTAGATAAAAGAAATAATATTACACGATAGGCGCAAACTTTCGAACCTTTAGAAATCTACGACAAAATGGGTTTGGGCTAAAATTTGTGGTCTGTACCAGGAAAAGACTTTAATATTACTCCCCCCCCCCCCCACCACCATGTAAATGATGGAAAATGTAAAATTTATAAGAATCTATGACAACATATTGCAGTTATTTTTTATTATTATGTTGAACGAGACATGATTTTCCAAAATACTTTTTTCAGAGTATTTTTTATCTCTTCAGTTCTGAGGCAGAAAATAATGGGACTGGTGAAATGCGGCACAAATGTATAAATGCAGATGAGTAAGGTGTGGAGGTCGGCGTTGGAAATTAGCTGAAATTGGTTGTAGGTATAAACGAACAATCGGGGCACAAAGTACAAAAAAATAACAAACCAGTGAGTGGTGCACGTATAAAAAATCTTATGCCAATTTTCCACGTGGGCCATTTTCTGAATTTGCCATATAATGAAAATATAGGAGAATATAATGAATGATAATGGGAGAAGATGGACGACTAGAGCGATGGTGAAGACGTTACGTCTGGTTGGGAAGGAGTCTACACAGGATAAGACTGCTACATTTGTGAGGGAACAGAAGCAGTTCTTTATTTTATTTGGTCCACAGTATGGCAGACCGGCCCCCATGATGGCAATGGCAAGACCGATCAGTGAGGTGATCACCCAAGATATGAAGCAGAACACCGAAACCACTTTGTTAGTGATGATGGAACTGTAATGAAGAGGTCTGCAAATGGCGACAAATCGGTCAATGGCCATCAACATGATAAGGATCGAGTCTAAAGAACCCAAATTGTGGACAAAAAACATCTGGAAAAAACAAGCTACAAATGACAAGGAACCATCCCCAAACCAGTACTTGGCAATGATTTTTGGTAAGGTCAATGTGTCAAATATGAGGTCAGATATGGCCAGGTTCCCAATGACGATGTACATGGGTTGGTGAAGGTGTTCTCGGAGAATGATCAGACTCAGAACGATGCCGTTGGAGAACAAGGCAATATTGTAGATCACAAAGAAGCTTAGAGAAACAGCTATGTGAAATGTTTCTGAGATACCGGGAAAACCGAGAAGGACAAACTCGAAGACATTGCTTTGGTTGGCCGTCATCTCTTCAGAGAACGTTCAAAAACAGCACTACAAAAACAAAATACAGAGCATAAGTAAGTAAAATAAAAGGTGTGATGGGGCCTACTGGGATACTTTTGATTGTTGTGTGGACTTTGTGTCTTGTGCTCTAAGCAGGACAGTGCTGGATCACACAGTTATCCAGGAGACATAATTTAATTCAAATAATATAGTCTTCACAAGAGGCAACCATGGGTCCATATCTACAGTACCTGCACTAGAGCACCACTCCCCCCCCCCCCCCACCATGGCCACAGTCCAGAAACTGAAAATGTTCTGCTGACTATGGCCTCCAGCCTTTCTCTTCTTCTCACTTTCTTTATCGTCATCTTTCTTTCTCCATCTTTCTCTTCTCCTATAATCTTAGTTTCCTCTCCTTACCTTGGAGGCTTCTTTAACAGTGGAGGTAGACCCCCTTAAAGGGGTATTCCAGAAAAAAACTTTTTTATTTTTTTATATCAACAGGCTCCAGAAAGTTAAACAGATTTGTAAATTACTTCTATTGAAAAATCTTAATCCTTTCAATAATTATCAACTGCTGAAGTTGAGTTGTTGTTTTCTGTCTGGCAACAGTGCTCTCTGCTGACATCTCTGCTTGTCTCGGGAACTGCACAGAGTAGAAGAGGTTTGCTATGGGGATTGGCTTCTAAACTGGGCGGTTCCCGAGACAGGTGTCATCAGAGAGCACTTAGACAGAAAAGAACAACTCAACTTCATCAGCTCATAAGTACTGAAAGGATTAAGATTTTTTTTATAGAAGACATTAACAAATCTGCTTAACTTTCTGGAGCCAGTTGATATATATATATATATATATATATATATATATATATATTTTTTTTTTTTTTTTTTTTTTTCCTGGATAACCCCTTTAAGTTCTAAGTCCATTGTATCTATACTTGTTACTCCATTACTCAGGTTTATTTACTCTAGAAGGCGTTGGCAAAGAAAAACGTTTACATACGTATGAATGTAGAAACTAGGCAGCACTTTTAGATTCCCTTATGGTCTGCGCTCAAAGGATGCGGGTCAATGCTTAAAGGCTGAGAGGTCAAAGTAAATACAGTTGTAGTCCGGAGGTGCTAGGAAATAATGTAGACCGAGTAATGAATTAAACAGAGTAAGTGATAAAGCACTAAAAAGAATCCTGCACTCACCACTCGACAGACGACTTCAGATTCCAACTGTGGACAGACCGGATGAGGCTGCAGATCAGATGAGCCTGATGAGACTGGACGAGCCCGATGAGGCTGAGACCAGATGAGCCTGATGAGACTGGATGAGCCCGATGAGGCTGAGACCGGATGAGCCTGCAGGAACTGCGTGGGGCGCTCAGAGCGCCCCACGCAGTTCCTGCAGGCTCGTCCGGTCTGTCCACGGTTGGAACCTGAAGTTGTCTGTCGACAATTCTTTTTAGGGCTTAGCACTTACCCTTTAATTCAAAGAAAAACTTTGGTTACTCTTTCTTAAAGACTTGTTCATGAATATTTTATATTTCTTTCCATCTAGGGAAAGGTTTGAGGAGAACCAGAGGTATGTGGGCAGATAGTTCACTCAACGTATCTACCGTACTAGGGTGTATATATTAAGGAGAAAGACCACCTGGCTACTATGGGCAGATGGAGGCAAGGTTCTCCAAACCTTCTCCCCTTCAAGAGCCTATTGGACACCAATGAAAGAATTAGACCAACCGTCTATCCTACTAGGGATGGGGTCATTTCAGGCATGAGACATCCTTCCATAACTCTTTGTTATTGTGACTACATTGGGGAGGGAAGGGCTGTTGTACTATTTAAAGGCCTCAAAATTTGAGGGGCCACTTCCAAATGTTTGTTGAATGGTCCAGTGGTTGTTAGTCACAGTAATTTTTTATATGGGTAATGTAATGTATACATTGCTCACCTCTGGAACTCTCAATGAGCAAGAATACCTGGATGACATGATGGCCATTCAGCAGTCTTGTCCAGGCCAAAAGAGTTGTAGACACATTGGCCCTTATTTACTAAGAGCGTTGTGTAGGTTTCTTTGTGGGTTTTAATTCCCTACAATTTTTTCCCTTCGGTATTTATTAAGGTTTCCCTACATTTTCCACTTTCCTCAGCTCAAATCCACCACATTTTCTGTGGAAACCTTAGCAAATATGTTGGTTTTTTGTGAAAATGTCGGGAACACACCCCTTTTCGGCGACAACGCCCTCTTTTCCTGTCGACCATGCCCCTTTTTTCTGGGTTTTATTAGTAAAATGGACAGTTAGTCAGGGTTTATCAATTCTGGTGCAAATTCTGGAACAAATTCTGGCGCAATGCACCAGAATCTGGCGCACTACCCGACAAAACATGTCGGGTTTGCAATAGTAAATGAGGGCCATACTGTACATGTATATGGTTCTCTCCCTTTTTAAGTGTAATTAAATCAATGGCTCATAACTCCTAAGGAAATTGAGTCACATAACTATACAACCTACCCTTCTATATGTTGCTGGTGTAGATGGTCAGGTGGAGGTCAAAGTGCAAGAGATGGAATCTGGGCCCCAACCAAATTTTTGCCCACAGGTCTCCACCTACCTTAAGCCAGTCCTGAGTGCGGATCATACTTGGTGGGTCCCGATTGCTATAAGCAACCAGGACCCACGGCTAATCCCGGGCATCCCCGATCGGGCTGATGTCCGGTATTATCCATTTTTACGTGGCGATCAAACTTGATCGCTGCGTCTAAAACTAAAGTAAATATTGCCCGTTAGCTCATTGGTGCTGATTGGGCCTACCGCGGTGAAACCGTGGCATCCCGAACAGCTTGCAGGACGTGAGGAGGGTCCCTACCTGCCTCCTCGCTGTCCGATCGCCGAATGACTGCTCCGTGCCTGAGATCCAGGAAGGAGCAGACAAGCAGCAGAAACACTGATCAATGCTATGCTATGACATAGCATAGAACAGTATGAGAGATCAATGTAATGCATGTTATAGTCCCCTAAGAGGGCTATAACATTGCAAAAAAAAAAGTGGAAAAAAAAGTAAATAAAGATCATTTATGTCACGATGCCGGCTGGCAGGTAGTGGACCCTCTGTGCCAGAGAGGGATTGGCGTGGACCGTGCTAGTGGACCGGTTCTAAGCCACTACTGGTTTTCACCAGAGCCCGCCGCAAAGCGGGATGGTCTTGCTGCGGCGGTAGTGACCAGGTCGTATCCACTAGCAACGGCTCACCTCTCTGGCTGCTGAAGATAGGCGCGGTACAAGGGAGTAGGCAGAAGCAAGGTCGGACGTAGCAGAAGGTCGGGGCAGGCAGCAAGGATCGTAGTCAGGGGCAACGGCAGAAGGTCTGGAAACACTGGCAAGGAACACACAAGGAACGCTTTCACTGGCACTAAGGCAACAAGATCCGGCAAGGGAGTGCAAGGGAAGTGAGGTAATATAGGGAAGTGCACAGGTGAAAACCCTAATTGGAACCACTGCGCCAATCAGCGGCGCAGTGGCCCTTTAAATCGCAGAGACCCGGCGCGCGCGCGCCCTAGGGAGCGGGGCCGCGCGCGCCGGGACAGAACAGACGGGGAGCGAGTCAGGTAGGGGAGCCGGGGTGCGCATCGCGAGCGGGCGCTACCCGCATCGCGAATCGCATCCCGGCTGGCAGCAGGATCGCAGCGCCCCGGGTCAGAGGACGTGACCGGAGCGCTGCAGCGGAGGGAGTGAAGCGAGCGCTCCGGGGAGGAGCGGGGACCCGGAGCGCTCGGCGTAACAGTACCCCCCCCCTTGGGTCTCCCCCTCTTCTTGGAGCCTGAGAACCTGAGGAGCAGACTTTTGTCAAGGATGTTGTCCTCAGGTTCCCAGGATCTCTCTTCAGGACCACAACCCTCCCAGTCTACTAAAAAAAAATTTTTCCCTCTGACCTTTTTGGCAGCCAAAATTTCCTTGACCGAGAAGACGTCCGAGGAGCCGGAAACAGGAGTGGGAGGAACAGATTTGGGAGAAAAACGGTTGAGGATGAGTGGTTTGAGAAGAGAGACGTGAAAGGCATTAGGGATACGAAGAGAAGGAGGAAGAAGAAGTTTATAAGAGACAGGATTAATTTGACACAAAATTTTGAAAGGACCAAGATAGCGTGGTCCCAACTTGTAGCTAGGGACACGGAAGCGGACATATTTAGCGGAGAGCCATACCTTGTCTCCAGGGGAAAAAACGGGGGGAGCTCTTCTTTTCTTATCCGCGAACCTCTTCATGCGTGAAGAAGCCTGTAAGAGAGAATTTTGGGTCTCTCTCCATATAATGGAAAGGTCACGAGAAATTTCATCCACAGCGGGCAGACCAGAGGGCAAGGGGGTAGGGAGGGGGGGAAGAGGGTGACGGCCGTACACCACGAAAAATGGGGATTTGGAGGAAGATTCAGAGACCCTGAAGTTATACGAGAATTCGGCCCATGGAAGGAGATCTGCCCAGTCATCCTGGCGGGAGGAAACAAAATGTCGCAAATAATCACCCAGGATCTGGTTAATTCTTTCTACTTGTCCATTGGACTGGGGATGATATGCAGAGGAAAAATTTAATTTAATCTTGAGTTGTTTACAGAGAGCTCTCCAGAATTTAGACACGAATTGGACCCCTCTATCCGAGACAATCTGCGTAGGCAACCCGTGAAGACGAAAAATGTGTACAAAAAATTGTTTAGCCAACTGAGGCGCAGAAGGAAGACCAGGAAGAGGGATGAAATGTGCCATTTTGGAGAATCGATCAACGACCACCCAAATAACGGTGTTGCCACGGGAAGGGGGTAAATCAGTAATAAAATCCATACCAATCAGAGACCAAGGCTGTTCGGGGACAGGCAGAGGATGAAGAAAACCAGCGGGCTTCTGGCGAGGAGTCTTATCCCGGGCACAGATAGTGCAGGCTCGCACAAAGTCCCCAACATCCGTCTCCAGAGTCGGCCACCAATAGAAGCGGGAGATGAGTTGCACAGATTTCTTGATGCCCGCATGACCTGCGAGATGGGAGGAGTGACCCCATTTGAGGATTCCGAGGCGTTGGCGTGGAGAAACAAAGGTCTTTCCTGGAGGAGTCTGCCTGATGGAGGCAGGAGAAGTGGAGATCAGGCAGTCAGGTGGAATGATGTGTTGCGGAGGGAGATCAACTTCTGAGGCATCCGAGGAACGAGAGAGAGCATCGGCCCTAATGTTCTTATCGGCAGGACGAAAGTGAATCTCAAAATTAAATCGGGCAAAGAACAGAGACCACCGGGCCTGGCGAGGATTCAGCCGTTGGGCCGACTGGAGGTAGGAGAGGTTCTTGTGGTCGGTGTAGATAATAACAGGAAATCTTGATCCCTCCAGCAGATGCCTCCATTCCTCAAGTGCTAATTTAATGGCTAGAAGCTCTCGATCCCCGATGGAGTAGTTCCTCTCCGCTGGAGAGAAGGTCCTAGAGAAAAAACCACAAGTGACAGCATGCCCGGAAGAATTTTTTTGTAGAAGAACAGCTCCAGCTCCTACTGAGGAGGCATCAACCTCCAATAGGAAGGGTTTGGAAGGGTCAGGTCTGGAGAGCACGGGAGCCGAAGAAAAGGCAGACTTGAGTCGTTTAAAGGAGTCTTCTGCTTGAGGAGGCCAGGACTTGGGATCAGCATTTTTTTTGGTTAAAGCCACGATAGGAGCCACAATGGTAGAAAAATGTGGAATAAATTGCCTGTAATAATTGGCGAACCCCAAAAAGCGTTGGATAGCACGGAGTCCGGAGGGGCGTGGCCAATTTAAGACGGCAGAGAGTTTGTCTGGATCCATCTGTAGTCCCTGGCCAGAGACCAAATATCCTAGAAAAGGAAGAGATTGGCATTCAAACAGACATTTCTCAATTTTGGCATAGAGTTGGTTGTCACGAAGTCTCTGAAGAACCATACGGACATGCTGGCGGTGTTCTTCTAGATTGGCAGAAAAAATTAGGATATCGTCCAGATATACCACAACACAGGAGTATAACAGATCACGAAAAATTTCATTGACAAAGTCTTGGAAGACGGCAGGGGCATTGCACAGTCCAAAGGGCATGACCAGATACTCAAAGTGTCCATCTCTGGTGTTAAATGCCGTTTTCCACTCGTCCCCCTCTCTGATGCGGATGAGGTTATAGGCGCCTCTTAAGTCCAATTTAGTGAAGATGTGGGCACCTTGGAGGCGATCAAAGAGTTCAGAGATGAGGGGTAAGGGGTAGCGGTTCTTAACCGTGATTTTATTAAGACCGCGGTAGTCAATGCAAGGACGTAGGGAGCCATCTTTTTTGGACACAAAGAAAAATCCGGCTCCGGCAGGAGAGGAGGATTTACGGATAAAGCCCTTTTTTAGATTCTCCTGGACGTATTCGGACATGGCAAGAGTCTCTGGGGCAGAGAGAGGATAAATTCTGCCCCGGGGTGGAGTAGTACCCGGGAGGAGGTCGATAGGGCAATCATAAGGCCTGTGAGGAGGTAGAGTCTCAGCTTGTTTTTTGCAGAAAACATCCGCGAAGTCCATATAGGCCTTAGGGAGACCGGTTACTGGAGGAACCACAGAGTTACGGCAAGGGTTACTGGGAACCGGTTTTAGACAGTTCTTGGAACAAGAGGACCCCCAACTCTTGATCTCCCCAGTGGACCAATCCAGGGTTGGGGAATGAAGTTGAAGCCAGGGAAGTCCAAGGAGAATCTCCGAGGTGCAATTGGGAAGGACCAAAAGTTCAATCCTCTCATGATGAGATCCGATGCTCATAAGAAGGGGCTCCGTGCGGAAACGTATGGTACAGTCCAATCTTTCATTATTTACACAATTGATGTAGAGGGGTCTGGCGAGACTGGTCACTGGGATGTTGAACCTGTTGACGAGAGAGGCCAAAATAAAATTTCCTGCAGATCCAGAGTCCAAGAAGGCCACTGTAGAGAAGGAGAAGGCAGAGGCAGACATCCGCACAGGCACAGTAAGACGTGGAGAAGCAGAGTAGACATCAAGGACTGTCTCACCTTTGTGCGGAGTCAGCGTACGTCTTTCCAGGCGGGGAGGACGGATAGGACAATCCCTCAGGAAGTGTTCGGTACTAGCACAGTACAGGCAGAGGTTCTCCATACGGCGTCGTGTCCTCTCTTGAGGTGTCAGGCGAGACCGGTCGACCTGCATAGCCTCCACGGCGGGAGGCACAGGAACAGATTGCAGGGGACCAGAGGAGAGAGGAGCCGAGGAGACGAAACGCCTCGTGCGAACAGAGTCCATATCTTGGCGGAGTTCCTGACGCCTTTCAGAAAAACGCATGTCAATGCGAGTGGCTAGGTGAATAAGTTCATGTAGATTAGCAGGAATTTCTCGTGCGGCCAGAACATCTTTAATGTTGCTGGATAGGCCTTTTTTGAAGGTCGCGCAGAGGGCCTCATTATTCCAGGACAATTCTGAAGCAAGTGTACGGAATTGTACGGCATACTCGCCAACGGAAGAATTACCCTGGACCAGGTTCAACAGGGCAGTCTCAGCAGAAGAGGCTCGGGCAGGTTCCTCAAAGACACTTCGGATTTCCGAGAAGAAGGAGTGTACAGAGGCAGTGACGGGGTCATTGCGGTCCCAGAGCGGTGTGGCCCATGACAGGGCTTTTCCGGACAGAAGACTGACTACGAAAGCCACCTTAGACCTTTCAGTGGGAAACAGGTCCGACATTATCTCCAGATGCAGGGAACATTGGGAAAGAAAGCCACGGCAAAACTTAGAGTCCCCATCAAATTTATCCGGCAAGGATAAGCGTATCCCAGGAGCGGCCACTCGCTGCGGAGGAGGTGCAGGAGCTGGCGGAGGAGATGACTGCTGAAGCTGTGGTAGCAACTGTTGTAGCATAACGGTCAGTTGAGACAGCTGTTGGCCTTGTTGCGCTATCTGTTGTGACTGCTGGGCGACCACCGTGGTGAGGTCAGCGACAACTGGCAGAGGAACTTCAGCGGGATCCATGGCCGGATCTACTGTCACGATGCCGGCTGGCAGGTAGTGGACCCTCTGTGCCAGAGAGGGATTGGCGTGGACCGTGCTAGTGGACCGGTTCTAAGCCACTACTGGTTTTCACCAGAGCCCGCCGCAAAGCGGGATGGTCTTGCTGCGGCGGTAGTGACCAGGTCGTATCCACTAGCAACGGCTCACCTCTCTGGCTGCTGAAGATAGGCGCGGTACAAGGGAGTAGGCAGAAGCAAGGTCGGACGTAGCAGAAGGTCGGGGCAGGCAGCAAGGATCGTAGTCAGGGGCAACGGCAGAAGGTCTGGAAACACTGGCAAGGAACACACAAGGAACGCTTTCACTGGCACTAAGGCAACAAGATCCGGCAAGGGAGTGCAAGGGAAGTGAGGTAATATAGGGAAGTGCACAGGTGAAAACCCTAATTGGAACCACTGCGCCAATCAGCGGCGCAGTGGCCCTTTAAATCGCAGAGACCCGGCGCGCGCGCGCCCTAGGGAGCGGGGCCGCGCGCGCCGGGACAGAACAGACGGGGAGCGAGTCAGGTAGGGGAGCCGGGGTGCGCATCGCGAGCGGGCGCTACCCGCATCGCGAATCGCATCCCGGCTGGCAGCAGGATCGCAGCGCCCCGGGTCAGAGGACGTGACCGGAGCGCTGCAGCGGAGGGAGTGAAGCGAGCGCTCCGGGGAGGAGCGGGGACCCGGAGCGCTCGGCGTAACAATTTATAGCCTTCCCTAATAAAAGTTTCAATCACCCCCCTTTTCCCATTTAAAAAAAAAAAACTGTGTAAATAAAAATAAAAATAAACATATGTGGTATCGCCGCGTGCGGAAATGTCCGAACTATAAAATTATATCTTTAATTAAACCGCACGGTCAATGGCGTATGCACGAAAAAAGTTCCAAAGTTCAAAGTAGTTTATTTTTGGTCCCTTTTTATGTCATGAAATTTTTTTTATAAAAAGCGATTCAAAAGTCTGATCAATACAAAAATAGTACCGCTAAAAACTTCAGATCATGGCGCAAAAAATGAGTCCTCATGCCGCCCCATACGTGGAAAAATAAAAATGCTATAGGGGTCAGAAGATGACAATTTTAAACATATTAATTTTCCTGCATGTATTTATGATTTTTTCCAGAAGTCCGACAAAATCAAACCTATATAAGTAGGGTATCATTTTAACCGTATGGACCTACAGAATAAAGATAAGGTGTCATTTTTACCGAAACATGTACTGTGTAGAAACGGAAGCTACCAAAATTCACAAAATGGCGTTTTTTCTTACATTTTGTTGCACAATGGTTTTTTCATTTTTAGTTTCATTGTAGATTTTTGAATAAAATGACTGACGTCATTAAAAAGTAGAATTGGTGGCGCAAAAAATAAGCCTTCATATGGATTTCTAGGTGCAAAATTTTAAGCGTTAGGATTTTTAAAAGGTAAGGAGGAAAAAATGTAAACTTTTTTATATATATATATCAACTGGTTCCAGAAAGTTAAACAGATTTGTGAATTAAATTAATTTGTAAATTAAAAACGCCCAGTTTAGAAGCAAATCCCCATAGAAAACCTCTTCTAAACTGGGCGGTTCCCGAGACACGTGTCATCAGAGACAGAAAAGAACAACCTAAACTTCAGAAGCTCATAAGTACTGAAAGGATTAAGATTTTTTAATAGAGGTCATTTACAAATCTGTTTAACTTTCTGGAGCCAGTTGATATATAACAAAAAGTTTTTTTTCCTGGAATACCCCTTTAAGTGCAAAAATGGAAAAATGCTCGGTCATTAAGGGGTTAATATACCAGTAGGAAAACTCCTCGAGGGTTTATAGCAGCAACGAGGCCGACATCATTAGAAATGACACTATAGATAAATACAAGACCTAGTGCTGGATAATTGTGCTTAACATTATAGTAATAAAGGCTTCGTATAACTTGTTACCAGAAAGTCGCTTTTTTTAGCTTATAAAACAAAGCCTGATCCAGACCCTATCCATAGGAGTGATATAGTAATTGCTTATGTCTCACTAGAGATGAGCGAACTTACAGTAAATTCGATTCGTCACGAACTTCTCAGCTCGGCAGTTGATGACTTTTCCTGCATAAATTAGTTCAGCTTTCAGGTGCTCCGGTGGGCTGGAAAAGGTGGATACAGTCCTAGGAGACTCTTTCCTAGGACTGTATCCACCTTTTCCAGCCCACCGGAGCACCGGAAAGCTGAACTAATTTATGCAGGAAAAGTCATCAACTGCCGAGCTGAGAAGTTCGTGACGAATCGAATTTACTGTAAGTTCGCTCATCTCTAGTCTCCAGTTTCGGAAACCTCCGGGTTTCCGGGACTGGGGACATCACACCACGCCCCCTCCATTCATGTCTATGGGAGGGGGCGTCAGACATAGACATGAATGGAGGGGGCGTGGCGTGACGTCACGTCCCCAATCCCGGAAACCCAGAGGTTTCCGAAACTGGAGACGCAGCCCGCTTAGATTGCGGGTGCTGCAGGGAGATCGCGGGGGGGTCTCAGCAGCGGGCCCCCCGCGATCAGACATCCGATCCCCTATACTTTGGATAGGGGATAAAATGTTTTTGCCCGGAATACCCCTTTAATATTACAACTTGAATTTTTCACATTTAAACCCCCCCCCCCCTCCCAAAAACAAAAACAAAAAAACATTGCGCTGCAGCCACCACATAAAAAAGCAGCATATCCTCATAAAGTCAATAAGGTTTTTACAACCATTGTGACCATATTTGCGGGACCCTCTATCTATTATTGCGGTTTGTATATATATATATATATTGATCTTTCCCAGCTAATTAGAACTTTTATCTTATCATTAAAATGTCGTATCATTGGGGGTTCAACGTCCTTCCAAAACTGCGCAATTGTTTTCCTAGCCATAGATAATAAACGACTGAAAGCTACTTTCTCATTTTCCCCAATTGGTAAATCTTTAACATAACCTAGAATACAGGTTATAGGGGTTCTTGGGGGTATTAATAGCAAATACGGAGTTAATTGTACTTAGAATAGATGACCTATAATTATAAATAGTCGGGCAGCTTCACAACATGTGGAGAAGGTCGGCGCCACCTTGAGAACAACGCTGACATAAAGAGTATTTTTTAAAACTTATTCTGTGAAGAAAAGCCGATAAAAAAGCTGATAAACCCGCTATAAAATATATAGTTGCGATGGACCCCCAACTTTCCCCAGAGGTTGATCAGGAACAGCTTTTAAAGAGGTATTCCAGGAAAAACTGGCTCCAGAAAGTTAAACAGATTTGTAAATTACTTCTATTAAAAAATCTTAATCCTTTCAATAATTATCAGCTGCTGAAGTTGAGTTGTTCTTTTCTGTCTGGCAACAGTGCTCTCTGCTGACATCTCTGCTTGTCTCGGGAACTGCACAGAGTAGAAGAGGTTTGCTATGGGGATTTGCTTCTACTCTGGACAGTTCCCGAGACAAGCAGAGATGTCAGCAGAGAGCACTTAGACAGAAAAGAACCACTCAACTTCAGAAGCTCATAAGTACTGAAAGGATGAAGATTTTTTTTTAATAGAAGTAATTTACAAATCTGTTTAACTTTCTGGAGCCAGTTGATGTATAAAAAAAAAGTTTTTTTTTCCTGGATAACCCCTTTAACCCCTTAACAACCACGGGCGTAAAGGTACATCCTGGTGCAGAGGTACTTCTTGCACCAGGATGTACATTTACGTCCTGTACATGACCGCTAGTAGATATGTGCAATTCGTTTCGTCACAAATGCATATTCGTACGAATTTTACCAACTTTGTATGTTCGGATATCTTTCCATCTCCCCACTACCCCTCATGCATCTGATGAAAGGTCACATGACCTGAAACGCGTCATGCTGGACGTATCCTGGGTTTTATGCCATTGTCTTTGTGTCTGAGATGAATCCATGTCGATGTTTTTAATCTGGATGAAAATAAAGGTGAAGTTACTTTTATCGCTGGCTACTGCTGTTCTGTAATTTACAAATCTGTTTAACTTTCTGTCTCCAGTTTATTAAAAAAAAAAAAAAAGTTTTCCACTGGAGTACCCCTTTAATACAGATGCCCGAAAGAGTCCCAAACCTAGAAAGAGCATTAATCAGGAAAGACCCCATATGATTACGAAAATGTAACGCATCATTTGCTTACAGGGTAATCTTATTTTCATAAGCTCCATTCCGGAAGTCCTCAGTAGATAATGGAATTTATGCCGCCATGGGTTCCATGACTATAGCGAATAACAAAGGAGATAATGGGCAACCTTGTCTAGTACAGGTATACCCTGGGTCCTTAAAGGGGTAATCGGCCCCTAGATATCTTATCCCCTATCGAAAGGATAGGGGATAAGATGTCAGATCGTGGGGGTCCTGCCGCTGGGGACCCCCAGGATCTCGGCTGCAGGACCCACCTGTTGGGGCTTCCGGCAGCACCAGAGTCTCTCATCCTAATGCCTCAAGACCACGGTGATGTGAGATTGTGACGTCACGACTCCGCCCCCATGTGACGTCATGCCCCCTCAATGCAAGTCTATGGGAGGGGGCGTGACGGCTGTCACGCCCCCTCCCATAGACTTGCATTGAGGGGCGGGGTGTGACATCACACGGGGGCGGAGTCGTGACCTCATGATCTCACGTCACCATGGTCGGGAGCCGAAGCCTCCAGCGTTTCCGGAAGCCGCAACAGGTGGGTCCTGCAGCCGAGATCCCGGGGGTCCCCAGGATCTGACATCTTATATATATCAACTGGCTCCAGAAAGTTAAACAGATTTGTAAATGACTTCTATTAAAAAATCTTAATCCTGTCAGTACTTATGAGCTGCTGAAGTTGAGTTGTTCTTTTCTGTCTAAGTGCTCTCTGATGACACGTGTTTCGGGAACTGTCCAGAGTAGAAGAAAATCCCCATAGCAAACCTCTTCTACTCTGTGCAGTTCCCGAGACAAACAGAGATGTCAGCAGAGAGCACTGTTGCCAGACAAAAAAGAACAACTCAACTTCAGCAGCTGATAATTATTTGAAGGATTAAGATTTTTTAATAGAAGTAATTTACAAATCTGTTTAACTTTCTGGAGCCAGTTGATATAAGAATTTTTTTTTTCCTGGAATACCCCTTTAACCCCTTAACGACAATGGACGTAAATGTACGTCATGGTGACGTGGTACTTAACGCACCATGACGTACATTTACGCGCCGACATGATCGCGAGCACCATGCCCGGCAGGGCCCGGCTGCTATTAGCAGCCAGGGACCCGCCAGTAATGGCGAATGTCCGCGATCATGCGGATGTCCGCCATTAACCCCTCCGATGCCGTGATCAACACAGATCACGGCATCTGGGGCATTGCGGTACTTTGCACGGATGATCGGATCGCCCGCTGCGCTACCGCGGGGATCCGATCATCCAGCATGGCGGCCGGAGGTCCCCTCACCTGGCTCCGGCCGTCTCCCGGGGTCTCCTGCTCTGGTCTGAGATCAAGCAGACCAGAGCAGAAGATCTCCGATAACACTGATCAGTGCTATGTCCTATACATAGCACTGAACAGTATTAGCAATCAACTGATTGCAATGAATAGTCCCCTATGGGGACATAAAAAGTGTAAAAAAAAAAAAAGGAAAAAAAATGTAAAATAAAAAAGTAAAAAAATTTGAAAAATCCCCTCCCCGAATAAAAAAGTAAAACATCAGTTTTTCCCATTTTACCCCCAAAAAAGTGTAAAAAACAATAATTAATACACATATTTGGTATCGCTGCGTGTGTAAAAGTCTGAACTATTAAAATATATTGTTAATCATCCCGTACGGTGAACGGCGTAAACGTAAAACATTTTTAAAAAGTTCAAAATTGCTGCTTTTTTGTCACATTTTATTCCCAAAATTTTTTATTAAATATTAATAAAAAGTAAAACCTAAACAAAGTGATACTGATAAAAACTACAGATTATGGCGCAAAAAAATTAGCCCTCATATCGCCCCATATACGGAAAAATGAGAAAGTTATAGGTAGTCAAAATAGGGCAATTTCAAACATACTAATTTTGTTAAAATGGTTTGAGATTTTTTTTAAGCGATACAATTATAGAAAAGAATATAATCATGGGGATCATTTTAATCGTAATGACCCACAGAATAAAGAAAACAGGTAATTTTTACCGGAAAGTGTACAGCGTGAAAACAAAACCTTCCAAAATTTGCTAAATTGCTGTTTTCTTTTCAATTTTCCCTCATAAATAATATTTGTTTGCTTGCACCGTACATTTTATGGTAAAATAAGTGATGTCATTACAAAGTACAATTGGTGATGCAAAAAACAAGCCCTCATGTGGGTCTGTGGATGGAAATATAAGAGAGTTATGATATTTAGAAGGCGAGGAGGAAAAAACAAAAATGCAAAAATAAAATTGGTCTGGTCCTTAAGGCCAAAATGGGCCTGGTCCTTAAGAGGTTAAAGATCTATCTAAATTCATTCGGTCCTCCTCAGACAGTTTTGGCAAGTTGACAGATTGTAAAATTGTATCAATTTCCCCCGGGGTTGATACATCTCTTGTTTTATAAAGGGAAGCATAGAATTTTTCAAGCACGTTTAAAGGGGTACTCCGGTGAAAACCTTTTTTCTTTTAAATCAACTGGTGGCAGAAAGTTAAACATATTTGTAAATTACTTCTATTAAAAAATCTTAATCCTTCCTGTACGTATTAGCTGCTGAATGTTACAGAGGAAATTCCTTTCTTTTTGGAACACTGATGATATCACGAGCACAGTGCTCTCTGCTGACATCTCTGTTCATTTTAGCAACCATGCATAGCAGATGTATGCTAAGGGCAGCATGGTGGCTCAGTGGTTAGCAGTGCTGGGGACTTGGGTTCAAATCCCACTAAGGACAACAATAAATAAAGCGTTTTTATTATTATAATAACGTCAGCAGAGAGAACTGTGCTCGTGATGTCATCAGAGAGCATTCCAAAAAGAAAAGAATTTCCTCTGTAGTATTCAGCAGCTAATAAGTACATAGTTAGTACGGTCGAAAAAAGACATATGTCCATCAAGTTCAACCAGGGAATTAAGGGGTAGGGGTGTGGCGCGATATTGGGGAAGGGATGGGATTTTATATTTCTTCATAAGCATTAATGTTATTTTGTTCCATAAATGTATCTAATCCTGTTTAAAACCTGTTAATTGTTCCTGCTGTGACCAGTTCCTGAGGTAGACCGTTCCATAAGTTCACAGTCCTCACGGTAAAGAAGGCGTGTCGCCCCTTGAGACTAAACTTTTTCTTCTCCAGACGGAGGGAGTGCCCCCTCGTCCTTTGGGGGGGTTTAACCTGGAACAGTTTTTCTCCATATTTTTTGTATGGGCCATTAATATACTTATATACGTTTATCATATCCCCCCTTAAACGTCTCTTCTCAAGACTAAACAATTGTAACTCCTTTAATCGCTCCTCATAGCTAAGATGTTCCAGGCCCCATATTAGTTTAGTCGCGCGTCTCTGCACCCTTTCCAACTCTGCAGTGTCCCTTTTATGGACAGGTGCCCAAAACTGAACAGCATATTCCAGGTGAGGCCGTACCAATGATTTATAAAGGGGGAGTATTATGTCCCTGTCCCTTGAGTCCATGCCTCTTTTGATACATGACAATATCCTGCCGGCTTTGGAAGCAGCAGCCTGACATTGTGCTATTCTGTAGTCTGTGATCTACAAGTCACCCAGATCATTCTCTACCAGTGACTCTGCCAGTTTAATCCCCCCTAAGACATACGACGCATGCAGGTTATTAGTATACACAGCCCCCTCTATATACACAGCCCCCCCTCTATATACACAGCCCCCCCTCTATATACACAGCCCCCCTAAGACATACGACGCATGCAGGTTATTAGTACCCAGATGCATAACTTTACATTTATCCACATTGAACCTCATTTGCCAAGTAGATGCCCAGACACTTAGTCTATCCAAGTCATCTTGTAACTTATACACATCCTCTATAGACTGTACCCCCCCCCCTCTATATACACAGCCCCCCTCTATATACACATCCTCTATATACTGTACCCCCCTCTATATACACATCCTCTATAGACTGTACCCCCCTCTATATACACATCCTCTATATACTGTACCCCCCTCTATATACAGAGCCCCCCTCTATATACACAGCCCCCCTCTATATACACAGCCCCCCTCTATATACACATCCTCTATAGACTGTAACGTGCTACAAAGCTTGGTGTCATCTGCAAAGATAGAAACAGAGCTGTTAATACCATCCTCTATATCATTGATAAATAAATTAAACAACAGCGGGCCCAGTACAGAACCTTGGGGTACACCACTAATAACCGGGGACCAATCAGAGTACGAATCATTGACCACCACTCTCTGGGTACGATCCATGAGCCAGTGTTCAATCCAGTTACAAACTAAAGTTTCCAAACCCAAAGACCTTAACTTACCTGTCAGACGTCTATGAGGGACAGTAAGGATTACGTTTTTTAATAGAAGTAATTTACAAATATGTTTAACTTTCTGCCACCAGTTGATTTAAAAGAAAAAAAGTTTTCACCGGAGTACCCCTTTAAGGACCCATGACGTACAGTTACTTCATGGGCAGTTCCGGTCCCCGCCGTGCGCCGGGTGGGGATCGGACTGGGATGCCTGCTGAACTCATTCGGCAGGCATACCATGCAAACGCCCAGGGGGGTCATCAGACCCCCCCATGTCGGCGATCGTGGCAAAATGCAAGTGAATTCACACTTGCGATTTGCGCAATTCCGGGTCATTACGGGTCTATAGTGACCCGGTGACCCGGAATGTAAGGGGGATCGTGGTTGTCTAAGACACCCAGGATCCCCCTGAAGTGATAGGAGTGAGGTGGCAGCGGTGCCACCCCTCCTATCCCTGCTATTGGTGGTCTAGACGTGACCACCAATAGTAGATCGGGGGCGGGGGGGTTAACTTTCGTTTTCCCCATCCTGCCCACCCACAATAGGCGGGGCAGGACGGGGAAACGACGGGGACCGGCGCCGAAGATCCACTTACCCATCCAGGCGGGCGACGGAGGCTGCGGGCGACGGAGATCGGCGGGCGGCGATGTCGTGCGGCTGGATCGTACGGAAGCCGGTGAGTTGCCTAGCAACATCTGGAGGGTAAAGTTTGAGACCACTATACAGTGGTCTCTAACTGTAGCCCTCCAGATGTTGCAAAACTACAACTCCCAGCATGCCCAGACAGCTTTTTTCTGTCTGGGCATGCTGGGATTTGTAGTTTTGCAACAGCTGGAGGACCACAGTTTGTAGATCACTTTGCAGTGTTCTCTAAAACTGTAGCCCTCCAAATGTTGCAAAACTACAAATCCCAGCATGCCCAAGCAGCTGTCTCGGCATGCTGGGAGTTGTAGTTGTGTACCTCCAGCTATTGCATAACTACATTCCCTTCAGCAATCAGTACATGCTGGGAGTTGTAGTTTTGCAACAGCTGGAGGCACCCTGGTTGGAAAAAAAACTGAGTTAGGTAACAAAACCTAACTGAAGGTTTTCCAACCACTGTGGCTCCAGCTGTTGCAAAAGTACAACTCCCAGCATGCTCAGTCTGTCAGTACATGCTGGGAGTTGTAGTTTTGCAACAGCTGGAGGCACACTGGTTGGAAAAAACTGAGTTAGGTAACAGAACCTAATTGAAGGTTTTCCAACCAGTGTGCCTCCAGCTGTTGCAAAAGTAAAACTCCCTGCATGCTCAGTCTGTCAGTACATGCTGGGAGTTGTAGTTTTGAAACAGCTGGAGTTTTGCCCTCCCAGGGGGAACGTACAGGGTACATTCACAAGGACAGGTTTACAGTAAGTTTCCTGCTTCAAGTTTGGGCTGCGGCAAATTTTTCTCCGCAGCGCAAACTCCTAGCGGGAAACTCACAGTAACCCACCAGTGCGAATGTACCCTAAAAAACACTACACTAACACATAATAAAGGGTAAAACACTACATATACACCCCCTTACACTGTCCCCCCCAATAAAAAGGAAAAACTTATTGTATGGCAGTGTTTCCAAAATGGAGCCTCCAGCTGTTGCAAAACAACAACTCCCAGCATTTCCAGACAGCCACTGACTGTCCAGGCATGCTGGAAATTTAGCAACAGCTGGAGGCACCCTGTTTGGGAATCACTGGCGTAGAATACCCCTATGTCCACCCCTATGCAATCCCTAATTTAGTCCTCAAATGCGCATGGAGCTCTCTCACTTCGGAGCCCTGTCGTATTTCAAGGAAACAGTTTAGGGCCACATATGGGGTATTTCCGTACTCTGGAGAAATTGCACTACAACTTTTGGGGGCTTTTTCTCCTTTTACCCCTTATGAAAAGGAAAAGTTGGAGGCTACACCAACTTGTTAGTGTAAAAAAATAAAAAAATTTACACTAACATGCTGGTGTTGCCCCATACTTTTTATTTTCACAAGCGTTAAAATTTGACAAAATTTGTAACGCAATTTCTCCTGAGTACGGAAATACCCCATATGTGGGCGTAAAATGCTCTGCGGGCGCACAACAAGGCTCAGGAGTGAGAGCGCACTATGTACATTTGAGGCCTAAATTGGTGATTTGCACAGGGGTGGCTGATTTTACAGCGGTTCTGACATAAACGCAAAAAAAGAAATACCCACATGTGACCCCATTTTGGAAACTACATCCCTCACGGAACGTAACAAGGGGTATAGCGAGCCTTAACACCCCACAGGTGTTTAATGAAAATTCTTCAAAGTTGGATGGAAAAATGAAAAAAAAAAAAAATGTCACTAAAATGTTGGTGTTACCCTAAATTTTTTATTTTCACAAGGGAAAATAGGAAAAAAGCCCCCCAATATTTGTAACCCCATTTTTCTGAGTAAGAACATACCCCGTATGTGGATGTAAAGTGCTCTGCGGGCGAACTACAATGCTCAGAAGAGAAGAAGCGTCATTGGGCTTTCAAAGAGAAAATGTGTCCAGAATTGAAGGTCACGGCCAGAACAATGGACCCCCCCACATGTGACCCCATTTTGGAAACTACACCCCTCACGTAATGTAATAAGGGGTACAGTGAGCATTTACGCCCCACAGGTGTCTGACAGATTTTTGGAACAGTGGTTCGTGAAAATGAAAAATGTAATTTTTCATTTGCACAGCCCACTGTTCCAAAGATCTGTCAAACAAGTGGGGTATATATACTCACTGCACCCCTTAATAAATTCTGTGAGGGGTGTAGTTTCCAAAACAGGGTCACATGTGGGGGGGTCCACTGTTCTGGCACCACGGGGGGCTTTGTAAACGCACATGGCCCCTGACTTCTATTCCAAACAATTTTTTTTTTCCAAAAGCTCAATGGCGCTCCTTCTCTTCTGAGCATTGTAGTGCGCCAGCAGAGAACTTGACGTCCACACATGGGGTATTTCCATACTCAGAAGAGATGGGGTTACACATTTTGGGGGGCATTTTGTCCTATTAACTCTTGTAAAGAAATTTAATTTACACATCCAAATTTAATGAAAAGTCGTCAAACACCTGTGGGGTGTTAAGGCTCACTGGACCCCTTGTTACGTCCCATGAGGGGTGTAGTTTCCAAAATAGTATGCCATGTGTTTTTTTTTTTTTTCTGCTCTGGCACCATAGGGGCTTCCTAAATGTGACATGCCCCCCAAAAACCATTTCAGAAAAACTCACTCTCCAAAATCCCATTGTCGCTCCTTCCCTTCTGAGCCCTCTACTGCGCCCGCCGAACACTTTACATAGACATATGAGGTATTTTCTTACTCAAGAGAAATTGGGCTACACATTTTACGAAGATTTCTCTCCTTTTACCCCTTTCAAAAATTCAATAACTGGGTCTACAGGAACATGCCAGTGTAAAAAATGAAGATTTTGAATTTTCTCCTTCAATTTGCTTCTATTCCTGTGAAACACCTAAAGGGTTAACAAACCTTTTGAATTTCATTTTGAATACTTTGAGGGGTGCAGTTTTTACAATGGGATCATTTGTGGGGTATTTCTAATATGAAGGCCCTTCAAATCCACTTCAAAACTGAACTGGTCCCTGAAGAATTTCGATTTTGAAATATGTTGTGAAAAATTGGAAAATTGCTGCTGAACTTTGAAGCCCTCTGATGTCTTCCAAAAGTAAAAACATGTCCCCTTTATGATGCAAACATAAATTAGACATATTGTATATGTGAATCAATATATAATTTATTTGGAATATTCATTTTCCTTATAAGCAGAGAGCTAAATTTTTAATTTTTTTCATCAAATTTTTAATTTTTCACCAAGAAATGATGCAAGTATCAACAAAATTTTACTGCTAACATAAAGTAGAATATGTCACGAAAAAACAATCTCAGAATCAGAATGAAAGATAAAGGCATCCCAGAGTTAATAATGTTTAAAGTGACAGTGGTCAAATGTGCAAAAAATGGCTGGGTCCTACAGTGAAAATTGGCTGGGTCCTTAAGGGGTTAAAGGGGTACTCCACTGGGAAAAAAAAATGTTTAAATCAACTGGTGACAGAAAGTTAAACAGACTTGTAAATTACTTCTATTTAAAAATCTTAATCCTTCCAGTACTTATCAGCTGATGTTTGTTCAGGAGAAAGTTCTTTTCTTTTTGAATTTCTTTTCCAGTCTGACCACAGTGCTCTCTGCTGACACCTCTGTCCATGTTAGGAACTGTGCAGAGTAGGAGCAAATCCCCATAGGAAACCTCTCCTGCTCTTGACAGTTCCTGACATGGACAGAGGTGTCAGCAGAGAGCACTGAGGTCAGACAGAAAGGAAATTCAAAAAGAAAAGAACTTCCTGTGGAGCATACAGCAGCTGATATGTACTGGAAGGATTGAGATTTTTAAATAGAAGTAATTTACAAATCTGATTAACTTTCTGGCACCAGTGGATTTAAAAAAAAACTTTTCCAGGGGAGTACCCCTTTAAGAATGATCCATCATATCAAAGCTATTAAAGAGTTAAAGAAACCCACCATCTCAGAGCTACCAAAGATTTAAAATACCCCACCATCTCAAATCTATCAATAAGTTAAAGACATCCACCATCTCGAAGCTACCAAAGAGATAAAGAGACCCATACTCTCAGAGCTACCAAAGATTTAGAATACCTCACCATCTAAGAGCTGTCAATAAATTAAAGGGGTTATCCAGGAAAAAATTGGCTCCAGAAAGTTAAACAGATTTGTAAATTACGTCTATTAAAAAATCTTAATCCCTTCAGTACTTGTGAGCTGCTGAAGTTGAGTTGTTCTTTTCTGTCTAAGTGCTCTCTGATGACACCTGTCTCGGGAACTGTCCAGAGGAGAAGCAAATCCCCATAGCAAACCTCTCCTACTCTGTGCAGTTCCCGAGACAAGCAGAGATGTCAGCAGAGAGCACTGTTGCCAGACAGAAAAGAGCAACTCAACTTCAGCAGCTGATAATTATTGGAAGGATTAAGATTTTTTAATAGAAGTCATTTACAAATCTGTATAACTTTCTGGAGCCAGTTGATATATATATATATATATAAAAAAAAAAAAAAAAATTTAAAAAAAGAAAGAAAGAAAAAAAATGTTTTTTTTCCTGGAATACCCCTTTAACCCCTTAAGGACTCAGGGTTTTTCCGTTTTTGCACTTTCGTTTTTTCCTCCTTACCTTTTAAAAATCATAACCCTTTCAATTTTCCACCTAAAAATCCATATTATGGCTTATTTTTTGCGTCGCCAATTCTACTTTGCAGTGACATTAGTCATTTTACCCAAAAATGCACGGCGAAACGAAAAAAAAAATCATTGTGCGACAAAATCGAAAAAAAAAACACCATTTTGTAACTTTTGGGGGCTTCCGTTTCTACGCAGTGCATATTTCGGTAAAAATTACACCTTATCATTATTCTGTAGGTCCATACAGTTAAAATGATCCCCTACTTATATAGGTTTGATTTTGTCGCACTTCTGGAAAAAATCATAACTACATGCAGGAAAATTTATACGTTTAAAAATGTCATCTTCTGACCCCTATAACTTTTTTATTTTTACACGTACGGGGCGGTATGAGGACTCATTTTTTGCGCCGTGATCTGAAGTTTTTATTGGTATGATTTTTGTTTTGATCTGACTTTTTGATCACTTTTTATTCATTTTTTAATGTTGTAAAAAGTTACCAAAATACGCTTTTTTTGAGTTTGGAATTTTTTTGCGCGTACGCCATTGACCGTACGGCTTAATTAATGATATATTTTTATAGTTTGGACATTTACGCACGTGGCGATACCACATATGTTTATTTTTTTTTTTTTTTACACTGTTTTATTTTTTTTATGGGAAAAGGGGGGTGATTCAAACTTTTATTAGGGAAGGGGTTAAATGACCTTTATTAACACTTTTTTTTTACTTTTTTTTTGCATTGTTATAGGTCCCATAGGGACCTATAACACTGCACACACTGATGTCTCATCCTGATCACAGGCGTGTATTAACATGCCTGTGATCAGCATTATCGGCGCTTGACTGCTCCTGCCTGGATCTCAGGCACGGAGCAGTCATTCGTCGATCGGACACCGAGGAGGCAGGTAAGAGCCCTCCCGGTGTCCGATCAGCTGTTCGGGACGCCGCGGCGGTCCCGAACAGCCCGACTGAGCAGCCGGGATACTTTCAGTTTCACTTTAGAAGCGGCGGTCAGCTTTGACCGCCGCTTCTAAAGGGTTAATACCGCACATCGCCGCGATCGGCGATGTGTGGTATTAGCCGCGGGTCCCGGCCGTTGATTAGCGCCGGGACCCACGCGTTATGATGCGGGATCGCGGCGCGATCCCGCTTCATATCGCGGGAGGCGGCGCAGGACGTAAATATACGTCCTGCGTCGTTAAGGGGTTAAACAAACCTACCATCTCAGAGCCACCAAAGAGATTAAAAAAAACACCATCTCAGAGCTATCAATGAGTTAGAGAAATCCACCATCTCAGACCTACAAATCTCTACAATCTCATCGATACCAAAAGGAATTCCCCATCTCAGTCCTACCAAAGATTTTGGATACTAGACCCCACCATAGCAGCCAAAGAGGTTAAGAAATCCACCATCACAGAACTACCTGATCTTATGGGATCATTTACAGATAACCTCTTAGATCTTATTGATATGTCCTGAATGTACAAATACAGTGAAGATTATGAAATCATTTAAAGGGGTACTCCACTGGAAAAAAAAAATTTTTTAATCAACTGGTGCCAGAAAGTTAAACAGATTTGTAAATCACTTCTATTAAAAAATCTTCATCCTTCCACTACATATCAGCTGCTGCATGATCACAGGACATTTTATTTTTTATTTTTGAATTTCTTTTCTCTCTGACCACAGTGCTCTCTGCTGACACCTCTGTCCATTTAGTAACTGTCCAGAGCAGGAGAGGTTTTCTCTGGGGATTTGCTCCTATTCTGGACAGTTCCTAAAATGGACAGAGGTGTCAGCAGAGAGCACTGTGGTCAGACAGAAAAGAAATTAAAAAAAGAAAAGAACTTCCTGTGGATCATAACAGCAGCTGATACGTACTGGAAGGATTAAGATTTTTTTAATAGAAGTCATTTACAAATCTAAGGTAGAAGTATAGGGAGAGCACACATGGAGAACTATATCACCGAGTGACGTCTACAGCAGGGAACGCGGCGATTTTCCAAAAAGTCTCCTGCGGGGTGCACGTACACAGATATGAAGTATCAAATAGAACAACAAAAAGAAACGTAGGTGCACTCACCGCAAAGTCGAGACTGTCACATCTGGGTATCCGGTGTCGGGTAGCCGGGTCACGGCATTCGGCGCTGGTTACTTGTGGCGCTCAGAGCGCCACAAGTAACCAGCGCCGTATGCCGTGACCCGGTTACCCGACACCGGATACCCAGATGTGACCGTCTCAACTTTGCGGTGAGTGCACCTACGTTTCTTTTTGTTGTTCATTTACAAATCAGTTGTTGTTCATTTACAACACCAGTTGATTTAAAACATTTTTTTTTCCAGTGGAGTACCCCTTTAAGGGACCTCTACATGTTGTGTATAGATGAACCCCTTGAAATAAACAAAATAATACAGAAATAAAACTCCAAATCTGTCCTACTGATCCTGGGTGTTACTTACGAATAAGGAGGAGAACTGTAAGGGTTGTGGTCATGATCCGACATCCGTGGTGAACGCCTCACCGTCGGCAGCCCTCTATATATACAGTATGTGTATACGCCGTAGTCCTGGTCCCTCATGACCGTCACCGGGATGTTGCTTCTTACTAATGAGAGTTTATTAAGTCACCGGGGATCTCAGGTGTCACAACCAGAACACTGACTGCACATCCCATAATATCACCTCTGCAGCTCTAGGATCTTATCTTCCCATCATTCTAGGTGGACAGGGCTCGTTTATGGATAATGGTCAAAAACATCTAAAAAACATCAAATATCCGAGAGCAAAATGTTTTGTTCCTGGAGTCAGATGATCAGTGGTGATCTTATAGAGTAGATCCCTATGAACTATTCATAACAACTCTATGGGGAGGGCAAACTAGGCCAAATAATTAGTGTTGAGCGACGTCACGAGCTCCCGGCGCCAGCTCCAGCGTTCAGAACAGTTTGTTCCAAATGCTGAGCAGCGGAGTACCCCTTTATACTGATGTCAGATACTGAACCATGTTCTTTTTTCTAATTGGTTTCTATTTTCTGATTTTAGTTTTTCATTTTACAAAATTTAGGCCTTCACAATCCCTAAGATTAAAAGATGAATTAAGAAATTTAAACTGAAGATTTTGGATAGCGGGTGCTACCTATGAGAAAATTTGAAATTCCCAGACCCAGGCCAAACAGTGGCATCAGTAACCCATATATTGCCTGAATGACACAGCCTGGAGTTGGCTGATGCATTAGTACACACCAGGGCTTCACAATCCCCCCCAAAAAACAAAAAAATGTTTGAAATTTTTGAAGAAGATTTTGGATAGTGGGTGCTACCTATGAGAAAATTTGAAATTCCCAGACCCAGGCCCGGCAGCGCCATCAGTAAACCATATATTACCTGAATGACACAGTCTGGAGTTGGCTGATGCATGAGTACACACCAGGGCTTCACAATCCCCCGCAAAAAACACAAATATTTTTGAAATTTTTGAAAAAGATTTTGGATAGCGGGTGTTACCTATGAGAAAATTTGAAATTCCCAGACCCAGGCCCAGCAGCGCCATCAGTAAACCATATATTGCCTAAATGACACAGCCTGGAGTTGGTTGATGCATGAGAAGACCATTGAAATATCAGATTTTTTTATTTGAAATTTAAATCAAACTTTGAGTGTCCCAGACCCCAGCGTGTGGGTACGAAGGGCCAAATCTAACAAGCCCCCACAGGGCTCATGTGGCCGTGTGATGTAGGCGCAACATCTCCATTGTCCTGACCGGCCATTGTTTCCAACACTTTTCGCCAAGGCAAACCATATGAAGAACAGCGTGACACCGCCGTGCCCTGCACACATGGTATGCTGAAGGGCCATTGAGACTTGTCCGGGCAGTGGAGGCTTAGGACACATTGGAGGATGTGGAGGCAGAGTCGCACACTGTCACAGGACCAACAGGCAGACAGTGTGGAGCAGGAAGCAGCATGAGTACACAAGATGGGTTCACAATCCCTAAAATTAAAAGGTGAACTTTGAAATCTCTATTGAAGATTCATGTTAGGTAGTGCTACCGTCCAAAAATTTAAGGCCCAAGCCCAGAAGCATCAGTAAGCCAAGTAATTCCTGAAAGACACAGGAGCAGGCATCAGCAGTACACCCAAGGGTTTCATAACTCCTTTACATTGCAAGATCAAGATCAATGTTGAAATTTGCATTAAGCATGTATTTAGCTACTGCTAAACATCCAAAAATTAAAGGCACAAGGCCAGAAGCATCAGTGAGGCAAGTAGTTCCTGAAAGAGACACAGGATGAGTCAGGAGCAGGCATTCGCAGTACCCAAGAGGGTTTCATAACCCTAATTGATAACCAAAGAGGGTTTCATAACCAAAGATAATTGGGAAGTGTTGGTGTAGCAACATGGTCAATCTACTCTGAGGCATCTGGCATTGGTGGCTGGAAATCCTGGCTGATCCATCCCTGATTCATCTTGACAAACGTCAGTCTCTCCACATTTTTCGTGGACAGACGAGTTCGCCTTGGGGTGACTATGGCCCCGGCCGCACTAAACACCCGCTCTGATGGCACACTACTGGCCGGGCAGGAAAGCTTTTCCAGGGCAAACTCTGCTAATTGCGGCCATAAATCAAGTTTGGCTGCCCAGAAGTCCAGCGGATCTTCAATGGTTGTTGGTATGGCCATGTCAAGGTATGCCACCCCCTGCTGGTTCAGGTCCTGCTCCATGTCTACCTGCTGCTGATGAGTTGCTTCACTATGCGGGTGAAGAAAGTTACTCATCAGCGACTGTAGACTTAGGCTGCTGCTGATTGAGCTGATACTGCTCCTGCCACCCCTCCCCTCCCCAGCAGCCATGGCAGTGGAAGGTGAGCGCAGAGGGCCCCCCGAGTCAGACCTGCGAGTGGATGGACCGTGTCGCTGATAGGCATCGGCCAACTGACTACATAGGATCTCTCTGTAGTAGCAAACGGCAGGTGTAACGTATGAGCTGCCACTGGTTCACATTGAAGTTTCACAGGGGAGTACTCCTATCTGCTTGGATCATCAAGAAATCGGTGATGGCTTTTCTTTGTTCGTATAGTCTGTCCAACATATGGAGGGTGGAATTCCAATGTGGGGAAACCTCACCAATAAGACTATGTTGTGGGATACCGTTCTGACACTGCAGCTCAAGGAGGGTGTGCTTTGTGGTGTACGAGTGGCTGAAGTGCATGCACAGTTTCCTTGCCATTGTCAGGATGTTTTGCAAATGCGGTGAAGACTTCAGGAAGTGCTTGACAACCAGAATCAACACGTGTGCCATGCAGGGCGCATGTTTCACACTTCCTTGTGGCAGTGCAGACACGATGTTCTTCCCGCTGTTTGTTACCATGGTTCCCATTTCCAGATTTCATGGAGTAAGCCATAATCAGATTTCTTGACAAATGAATTTTAGCAGTTCCACCCCTGTGACTCCGTTCGCCAAGGCAAACCATGTGAAGAACATCTTGACACCACCGTGCCCTACACACATGGTACGATGAAGGGCAACCAAGATTTCTATGTGTAGTGGAGGCCGAGGACATGGTGGAGGATGAGGAGGCGGAGTCGCACACTGTCACAGCACCAACTGCCTGAGAGCGAGAGCGTGGAGGAGGAAGCGGTGTGACCTGTCCAAGTTGCTGTTGTGGCTGTGCAGGGACCACATTTTCCCAGTGGGCCGTAAAAGACAAGTATTGTCCCTGTCCGTAGTTAAAGCTCCACACGTCGGTGCTGCCGTGCACTTTTGAACACACCGACAGGCTCAAGGACTGGCCCACCTTCTCTTGTACAAACTTATGCAGGGCTGGTACTGCCTTCTTTGCAAAGAAATGACGGCTTGGGACTCTCCACCTCGGCTCGGCACAAGCCATCAATTCTATGAAAGGTGCAGAGTCCACCACTTGAAAAGGGAGGGACTGCAGCACCAGCAACTTGGACAGGAGCACATTCAACTTCTGTGCCATTGGATGAGTGGGCGCATACTGTTGTCTCTTGGACATGGCTGACTAAAAGCAGGAGAAGCAGGAGCATCTGGAGCGACAGAAGGAGGGTTTGGCACACAGCTCCATTCGGCTGAGCGGATGGCCACTTGGTGATTAAGCAGGCTGGACCACTACATCAGAGCCACGGTTCTCCCATGCCGCTTCATGGTGGTGAAGCATGTGTTGACGCAGGGCCATGGTGCCGACATTGGGACCCGGGCCATGCTTCACCTTCTGCCGACATATCTTCCATGTGGCTACGTGAACCTCCTCCGGATGCCTGATGAAAAACTTCCACACCGCAGAGTAGCTGATTTTCCCATCTACAGTCCACACTAATTGACTGCTACTGGAGCCGTCTCCAGGAACCCCTGTTCCACTAACTCCCGGAAAGGTAGGCTGCCGCAAAGCAGGTGGTCTCCCCCTTGCACGTTTGGCTCCAGAATTTCCACTCCTGCCACCATGCTGACTGCCAACCGTGCTACCGCCTAGCTGCCTCAAGGGCAACCTGCAACTCTCTTCTCCTAATGATGATGAAGCCCCTTCTGCATCCGGCTCCCAATTGCGATCGGCTTCATCATCATCAACAGGTGTGTGCACGTCACTGATGTCCTCCTCAGGTTCCCCAACAGTGTCTGCTTCAGGACCCTGAACCCTGGCAACACCGCCTCCCACGTCACTCTCCGCATCACTACTTGGCCGCCTAGCAGAGGAAGCGGCGCATGTCTCCTCCCCTTCTTGGCTGGGCAGTAGCTGCTGACTTTCCACTATTAGATTGTCCTCAGTGCATAGTGGAGCTGAACCCACAGTATAAGATACTTCTCTAGGAGAGGGAACAGCATAGGACAAAGGCAATGAGATGACAGGGACTGCTCCCGGGCCATGCCAACTGAGGATTGTGTCTGAGGAACCCACCGACTGTTTACTGGGGGTACCAGATGTCACTTATGATGAAGTGGATGACTGTGTTAACCAATCGATGACGGCAGATGGGTTGCTGGTCGAGACACGACCGCTGGCTGATAACGGGTGCTCAGGCCTCTCGCTGCGACTCCTGCTGCCATTCGCCTCTAGTCTGCTTCCACCTCTGCCTGACGTATTTAGGCCTCTGCCACTCCTCTGTGCACGTCCTGGCACTTCTCTGCCTGACATACTTAGTGCGTTTATGAGGGTATTACAATATGCTACACTACTCTTTAAACAGTATTTGTCTAGAACAGCAGCAGGTGATTACTTACGGCTGTCCTTTCACAGTGTCACGATGCCGGCTGGCAGGTAGTGGACCCTCTGTGCCAGAGAGGGATTGGCGTGGACCGTGCTAGTGGACCGGTTCTAAGCCACTACTGGTTTTCACCAGAGCCCGCCGCAAAGCGGGATGGTCTTGCTGCGGCGGTAGTGACCAGGTCGTATCCACTAGCAACGGCTCACCTCTCTGGCTGCTGAAGATAGGCGCGGTACAAGGGAGTAGGCAGAAGCAAGGTCGGACGTAGCAGAAGGTCGGGGCAGGCAGCAAGGATCGTAGTCAGGGGCAACGGCAGAAGGTCTGGAAACACTGGCAAGGGACACACAAGGAACGCTTTCACTGGCACTAAGGCAACAAGATCCGGCAAGGGAGTGCAAGGGAAGTGAGGTAATATAGGGAGTGCACAGGTGATAACTCTAATTGGAACCACTGCGCCAATCAGCGGCGCAGTGGCCCTTTAAATCGCAGAGACCCGGCGCGCGCGCGCCCTAGGGAGCGGGGCCGCGCGCGCCGGGACAGAACAGACGGGGAGCGAGTCAGGTAGGAGAGCCGGGGTGCGCATCGCGAGCGGGCGCTACCCGCATCGCGAATCGCATCCCGGCTAGCAGCAGGATCGCAGCGCCCCGGGTCAGAGGACGTGACCGGGGCGCTGCAGCGGAGGAGGTGAAGCGAGCGCTCCGGGGAGGAGCGGGGACCCGGAGCGCTCGGCGTAACAGTACCCCCCCCCTTGGGTCTCCCCCTCTTCTTGGAGCCTGAGAACCTGAGGAGCAGACTTTTGTCAAGGATGTTGTCCTCAGGTTCCCAGGATCTCTCTTCAGGACCACAACCCTCCCAGTCTACTAAAAAAAAATTTTTTCCTCTGACCTTTTTGGCAGCCAAAATCTCCTTGACCGAGAAGACGTCCGAGGAGCCGGAAACAGGAGTGGGAGGAACAGATTTGGGAGAAAAACGGTTGAGGATGAGTGGTTTGAGAAGAGAGACGTGAAAGGCATTAGGGATACGAAGAGAAGGAGGAAGAAGAAGTTTATAAGAGACAGGATTAATTTGACACAGAATTTTGAAAGGACCAAGATAGCGTGGTCCCAACTTGTAGCTAGGGACACGGAAGCGGACATATTTAGCGGAGAGCCATACCTTGTCTCCAGGGGAAAAAACGGGGGGAGCTCTTCTTTTCTTATCCGCGAACCTCTTCATGCGTGAAGAAGCCTGTAAGAGAGAATTTTGGGTCTCTCTCCATATAATGGAAAGGTCACGAGAAATTTCATCCACAGCGGGCAGACCAGAGGGCAAGGGGGTAGGGAGGGGGGGAAGAGGGTGACGGCCGTACACCACGAAAAATGGGGATTTGGAGGAAGATTCAGAGACCCTGAAGTTATACGAGAATTCGGCCCATGGAAGGAGATCTGCCCAGTCATCCTGGCGGGAGGAAACAAAATGTCGCAAATAATCACCCAGGATCTGGTTAATTCTTTCTACTTGTCCATTGGACTGGGGATGATATGCAGAGGAAAAATTTAATTTAATCTTGAGTTGTTTACAGAGAGCTCTCCAGAATTTAGACACGAATTGGACCCCTCTATCCGAGACAATCTGCGTAGGCAACCCGTGAAGACGAAAAATGTGTACAAAAAATTGTTTAGCCAACTGAGGCGCAGAAGGAAGACCAGGAAGAGGAATGAAATGTGCCATTTTGGAGAATCGATCAACGACCACCCAAATAACGGTGTTGCCACGGGAAGGGGGTAAATCAGTAATAAAATCCATACCAATCAGAGACCAAGGCTGTTCGGGGACAGGCAGAGGATGAAGAAAACCAGCGGGCTTCTGGCGAGGAGTCTTATCCCGGGCACAGATAGTGCAGGCTCGCACAAAGTCCCCAACATCCGTCTCCAGAGTTGGCCACCAATAGAAGCGGGAGATGAGTTGCACAGATTTCTTGATGCCCGCATGACCTGCGAGATGGGAGGAGTGACCCCATTTGAGGATTCCGAGGCGTTGGCGTGGAGAAACAAAGGTCTTTCCTGGAGGAGTCTGTCTGATGGAGGCAGGAGAAGTGGAGATCAGGCAGTCAGGTGGAATGATGTGTTGCGGAGGGAGATCAACTTCTGAGGCATCCGAGGAACGAGAGAGAGCATCGGCTCTAATGTTCTTATCGGCAGGACGAAAGTGAATCTCAAAATTAAATCGGGCAAAGAACAGAGACCACCGGGCCTGGCGAGGATTCAGCCGTTGGGCCGACTGGAGGTAGGAGAGGTTCTTGTGGTCGGTGTAGATAATAACAGGAAATCTTGATCCCTCCAGCAGATGCCTCCATTCCTCAAGTGCTAATTTAATGGCTAGAAGTTCTCGATCCCCGATGGAGTAGTTCCTCTCCGCTGGAGAGAAGGTCCTAGAGAAAAAACCACAAGTGACAGCATGCCCGGAAGGATTTTTTTGTAGAAGAACAGCTCCAGCTCCTACTGAGGAGGCATCAACCTCCAATAGGAAGGGTTTGGAAGGGTCAGGTCTGGAGAGCACGGGAGCCGAAGAAAAGGCAGACTTGAGTTGTTTAAAGGAGTCTTCTGCTTGAGGAGGCCAGGACTTGGGATCAGCATTTTTCTTGGTTAAAGCCACGATAGGAGCCACAATGGTAGAAAAATGTGGAATAAATTGCCTGTAATAATTGGCGAACCCCAAAAAGCGTTGGATAGCACGGAGTCCGGAGGGGCGTGGCCAATTTAAGACGGCAGAGAGTTTGTCTGGATCCATCTGTAGTCCCTGGCCAGAGACCAAATATCCTAGAAAAGGAAGAGATTGGCATTCAAACAGACATTTCTCAATTTTGGCATAGAGTTGGTTGTCACGAAGTCTCTGAAGAACCATACGGACATGCCGGCGGTGTTCCTCTAGATTGGCAGAAAAAATTAGGATATCGTCCAGATATACCACAACACAGGAGTATAATAGATCACGAAAAATTTCATTGACAAAGTCTTGGAAGACGGCAGGGGCATTGCACAGTCCAAAGGGCATGACCAGATACTCAAAGTGTCCATCTCTGGTGTTAAATGCCGTTTTCCACTCGTCCCCCTCTCTGATGCGGATGAGGTTATAGGCGCCTCTTAAGTCCAATTTAGTGAAGATGTGGGCACCTTGGAGGCGATCAAAGAGTTCAGAGATGAGGGGTAAGGGGTAGCGGTTCTTAACCGTGATTTTATTAAGACCGCGGTAGTCAATGCAAGGACGTAGGGAGCCATCTTTTTTGGAGACAAAGAAAAATCCGGCTCCGGCAGGAGAGGAGGATTTACGGATAAAGCCCCTTTTTAGATTCTCCTGGACGTATTCGGACATGGCAAGAGTCTCTGGGGCAGAGAGAGGATAAATTCTGCCCCGGGGTGGAGTAGTACCCGGGAGGAGGTCGATAGGGCAATCATAAGGCCTGTGAGGAGGTAGAGTCTCAGCTTGTTTTTTGCAGAAAACATCCGCGAAGTCCATATAGGCCTTGGGGAGACCGGTTACTGGAGGAACCACAGAGTTACGGCAAGGGTTACTGGGAACCGGTTTTAGACAGTTCTTGGAACAAGAGGACCCCCAACTCTTGATCTCCCCAGTGGACCAATCCAGGGTTGGGGAATGAAGTTGAAGCCAGGGAAGTCCAAGGAGAATCTCCGAGGTGCAATTGGGGAGGACCAAAAGTTCAATCCTCTCATGATGAGATCCGATGCTCATAAGAAGGGGCTCCGTGCGGAAACGTATGGTACAGTCCAATCTTTCATTATTTACACAATTGATGTAGAGGGGTCTGGCGAGACTGGTCACTGGGATGTTGAACCTGTTGACGAGAGAGGCCAAAATAAAATTTCCTGCAGAACCAGAGTCCAAGAAGGCCACTGTAGAGAAGGAGAAGGCAGAAGCAGACATCCGCACAGGCACAGTAAGACGTGGAGAAGCGGAGTAGACATCAAGGACTGTCTCACCTTTGTGCGGAGTCAGCGTACGTCTTTCCAGGCGGGGAGGACGGATAGGACAATCCCTCAGGAAGTGTTCGGTACTAGCACAGTACAGGCAGAGGTTCTCCATACGGCGTCGTGTCCTCTCTTGAGGTGTCAGGCGAGACCGGTCGACCTGCATAGCCTCCACGGCGGGAGGCACAGGAACAGATTGCAGGGGACCAGAGGAGAGAGGAGCCGAGGAGACGAAACGCCTCGTGCGAACAGAGTCCATATCTTGGCGGAGTTCCTGACGCCTTTCAGAAAAACGCATGTCAATGCGAGTGGCTAGGTGAATAAGTTCATGTAGATTAGCAGGAATTTCTCGTGCGGCCAGAACATCTTTAATGTTGCTGGATAGGCCTTTTTTGAAGGTCGCGCAGAGGGCCTCATTATTCCAGGACAATTCTGAAGCAAGTGTACGGAATTGTACGGCATACTCGCCAACGGAAGAATTACCCTGGACCAGGTTCAACAGGGCAGTCTCAGCAGAAGAGGCTCGGGCAGGTTCCTCAAAGACACTTCGGATTTCCGAGAAGAAGGAGTGTACTGAGGCAGTGACGGGGTCATTGCGGTCCCAGAGCGGTGTGGCCCATGACAGGGCTTTTCCGGACAGAAGACTGACTACGAAAGCCACCTTAGACCTTTCAGTGGGAAACAGGTCCGACATCATCTCCAGATGCAGGGAACATTGGGAAAGGAAGCCACGGCAAAACTTAGAGTCCCCATCAAACTTATCCGGCAAGGATAAGCGTATCCCAGGAGCGGCCACTCGCTGCGGAGGAGGTGCAGGAGCTGGCGGAGGAGATGACTGCTGAAGCTGTGGTAGCAACTGTTGTAGCATAACGGTCAGTTGAGACAGCTGTTGGCCTTGTTGCGCAATCTGTTGTGACTGCTGGGCGACCACCGTGGTGAGGTCAGCGACAACTGGCAGAGGAACTTCAGCGGGATCCATGGCCGGATCTACTGTCACGATGCCGGCTGGCAGGTAGTGGACCCTCTGTGCCAGAGAGGGATTGGCGTGGACCGTGCTAGTGGACCGGTTCTAAGCCACTACTGGTTTTCACCAGAGCCCGCCGCAAAGCGGGATGGTCTTGCTGCGGCGGTAGTGACCAGGTCGTATCCACTAGCAACGGCTCACCTCTCTGGCTGCTGAAGATAGGCGCGGTACAAGGGAGTAGGCAGAAGCAAGGTCGGACGTAGCAGAAGGTCGGGGCAGGCAGCAAGGATCGTAGTCAGGGGCAACGGCAGAAGGTCTGGAAACACTGGCAAGGGACACACAAGGAACGCTTTCACTGGCACTAAGGCAACAAGATCCGGCAAGGGAGTGCAAGGGAAGTGAGGTAATATAGGGAGTGCACAGGTGATAACTCTAATTGGAACCACTGCGCCAATCAGCGGCGCAGTGGCCCTTTAAATCGCAGAGACCCGGCGCGCGCGCGCCCTAGGGAGCGGGGCCGCGCGCGCCGGGACAGAACAGACGGGGAGCGAGTCAGGTAGGAGAGCCGGGGTGCGCATCGCGAGCGGGCGCTACCCGCATCGCGAATCGCATCCCGGCTAGCAGCAGGATCGCAGCGCCCCGGGTCAGAGGACGTGACCGGGGCGCTGCAGCGGAGGAGGTGAAGCGAGCGCTCCGGGGAGGAGCGGGGACCCGGAGCGCTCGGCGTAACACACAGTATGTAGGCCCTTGACAGATTAACAGGTACAAAATGGTACACTAATTAGATGTACGTATGCGGTATGCACTGATGAGGGCAGAAAAATGCGCAACAATACGCAGAAAAAATCAGTATTTTTGTAAGTACTATTGTTTGTGAGTACTATTGTTTGGACTTTCACAGTATGTAGGCCCTTTACAGATTAACAGGTACAATATGGTATACTACTTGGATGTACGTATGTGGTATGCACTGATGAGGGCCGAAAAATGCACAACAATACGCAGAAAAAAATCTGTATTTTTGTAAAACACCAGCCAGTGAGTACTTTTGTTTGGACTTTCACAGTATGTAGGCCCTTGACAGATTAAAAGGTACAAAATGGTATACTACTTGGATGTACGTATGCGGTATGCACTGATGAGGGCAGAAAAATGCGCTACAATGAGCTTAAAAACTCTGTAATTTTTGTAAAACACAAGCTGGTGAATACTATTGTTTGGACTTTCACAGTATGTAGGCCCTTGACAGATTAAAAGGTACAAAATGGTACAATACTTGGATGTACGTATGCGGTATGCACTGATGAGGGCAGTAATACGTGCAACAATACGCAGAAAAAAAATCCGTATTTTTGTAAAACACCAGCCGGTGAATACTATTGTTTGGACTTTCACGCTTTGTAGGCCCTTGACCGAGTAACAGGTACAAAATGGTACACTACTTGGATGTACGTATGCGGTATGCACTGATGAGGGCAATAATGTGCGCAACAATACGCTGAAAAAATAAGTAATTTTTAAAAACACCAGCAGGTGAGTACTTTTGCCAGGAGTCAGGACTTTCCCTGTATCTAGACTTGTTACAGATACAGAATAGTAGGCTGCTTTGATGTAGGTATGTGTTATGCACGTATGAGGGCAGACAAATGCACTACAGTCCGATGAAAAATAACGTATTTGTGCACAGCAGCAGGACCCAACAGTGCAGAACCACAATAATTATAAAACAACCCAGAGCAATGAAGATAGAGAAATCTACAAGACTAGGCAGAAAGAGGCCAAGCAAGTTATAAGAACTTCTAAAACACAGGCAGAAGAAAAACTAGCTCAGTCTGTGAAAAAAGGGGATAAGACATTCTTCAGATATATAAATGAAAAAAGAAAACTAAAACAAGGAATAACTAAATTAAAAACAAAGGAAGGAAGGAATGTAGAAGAGAATAAGGGGCGAGCCGACTGCCTTAATGATGACTTCTGTTCAGTTTTTACAGAAGAAAAAGAAGGAAAAGGACCTCCATTAGAGAGGAAAACTAAGGAATCGTTTGATGCATGTGTCTTTACAGAGGAAGAGGATCTACGTTTGCTTTCTAAAGTGAAGGCAAATAAATCACAGGGGCCTGATGGGATACACCCAAAATTATTAAAAGAGTTTAGTGGTGAGCTAGCAAAACCGTTAAAGGGGTACTCTGTTGAAAACCTTTTTTCTTTAAAATCAACTGGTGGCAGAAAGTTGAACATATTTGTAAATTACTTCTATTAAACAATCTTAATCCTTCCAGTACTTATTAGCTGCTGAATGCTACAGAGGAAATTCCTTTCTGTTTGGAACACTGATGACATCACGAGCACAGTGCTCTCTGCTGACATCTCTGTCCATTTTAGAAACCATGCAGAGCAGATTTATGCTAAGGGCAGCATGGTGGCTCAGTGGTTAGCACTGCTGCCTTGCAGTGCTGGGGACTTGGGTTCAAATCCCACTAAGGACAACAATAAGTAAAGCGTTATTATTATAATGATGTCAGCAAAGAGCACTGTGCTCGTGATGTCATCAGAGAGCATTCCAAAAAGAAAATAATTTCCTCTGTAGTATTCAGCAGCTAATAAGTACAGGAAGGATTAAGATTTTTTAATAGAAGTAATTTACAAATATGTTTAACTTTCTGCCACCAGTTGGTTTAAAAGAAAAAAGGTTTTCAATGGAGTACCCCAGATTTATTTAACCAATCAATGGTAACAGGAGCCGTCCCGGAAGATTTGAAATTAGCAAATGTTGTGCCCATTCACAAGAAAGGTAGTAGGGAGGAATCAAGCAACTATAGGCCAGTAAGTCTGACATCAATAGTGGGGAAATTAATGGAAACCCTACTAAAGTATAGGATTGTGGAACATCTAAAATCCCATGGATTGTAAGATGGAAAACAACATGGGTTTACTTCAGGGAGATCATGTCAAACTAATCTGATTGATTTTTTTGACTGGGTGACTAAAATAATAGATGGCGGAGGGGCAGTAGACATCGCATATCTAGATTTTAGTAAGGCTTTTGACACTGTCCCACATAGAAGATTTATCAATAAACTTCAGTCATTGAGCTTGGACTCCAATATTGTTGAGTGGATTAGGCAGTGGCTGAGTGACAGACAACAGAGGGTTGTAGTCAATGGAGAATATTCAGAGCGCGGTCTTGTCACCAGTGGGGACCTCAGGGATCTGTACTGGGACCAATATTGTTTAATATCTTCATTAGTGATATTACAGAAGGTCTCGATGGTCTTGGTCTTTTTGCTGATGACACAAAGATAAGTAGCTGTCACGCTCCCAGCTGGTAGGAGGTGGATCCTCTGTGCCAGAGAGGGATTGGCGAGGACCGTGCTAGTGGACCGGTTCTAAGTCACTACTGGTTTTCACCAGAGCCCGCCGCAAAGCGGGATGGTCTTGCTGCGGCGGTAGTGACCAGGTCGTATCCACTAGCAACGGCTCAACCTCTCTGGCTGCTGAAGATAGGCGCGGTACAAGGGAGTAGACAAAGGCAAGGTCGGACGTAGCAGAAGGTCGGGGCAGGCAGCAAGGATCGTAGTCAGGGGCAACGGCAGGAGGTCTGGAACACAGGCTAGGAACAAACAAGGGAACGCTTTCACTAGGCACAAGGGCAACAAGATCCGGCGAGGGAGTGCAGGGGAAGTGAGGTATATATAAGGAGTGCACAGGTGAACACACTAATTAGAACCACTGCGCCAATCAGCGGCGCAGTGGCCCTTTAAATCGCAGAGACCCGGCGCGCGCGCGCCCTAGGGAGCGGGGCCGCGCGCGCCGGGACAGGACCGACGGAGAGCGAGTCAGGTACGGGAGCCGGGGTGCGCATCGCGAGCGGGCGCCACCCGCATCGCGAATCGCATCCCGGCTGGAGGCGGTACCGCAGCGCACCCGGTCAGTGGATCTGACCGGGGCGCTGCAGCAACGAGGATGAGGCGAGCGCTCCGGGGAGGAACGGGGACCCGGAGCGCTCGGCGTAACAGTACCCCCCCCCTTGGGTCTCCCCCTCT